>NC_134833.1:13277108-13343649 GCF_004210375.1 Tachypleus tridentatus
TCTAAAGTTGAGAGTTCATTGGCAGCAATGCACACAACAGATAGTCCGATGAGATTTTCTCTAAAGGAAACAATTTAAATGAATGCAGTATTCCTCTACCATAAGTAATAATAAATGTTTATTATATTTGTTACATCTCTAGCTTCATTTTTAAACCGTTATGTTTCACGCATTCATCCCTGGAAGAGTTAAAATTACAAACTCAAGCACTACCAGCATTATTTAGCGACAGAATTACATGCATAAAAATTTAGCAAATATAAATAAGGATCTGAAACATGTCACTGAAAAAATAAACTTCAAACCAATTTTGAACGAAAGAAAATATGAACAGAAAAATTCCATTAGAGAGCATTTCCAAATAACAACAAAACTATAAAACATTATAACAAGAACGATTTTAGATCCACAATTTAACTTCACAATAATGTAATTAGAAGTGTAATTTATGTTTACAACAACATTATTAGATCTGTATCTTCAGTTAACAATAAAGTTATCAGACCCTGGTGAATATAGATTTGATATTTTAACAGATGGGAAATTAAAAATAAAAAGAGCATTCAAAATTATATAGAAGTTAGAAGTGAAAAAAAAACTTACTACACAAGTGGGAACAGTTCTCTACCTTGTAACTACTTACTACACAAGTGGGAACAGTTCTATACGTTGTAACTACTTACTATACAAGTGGGAACAGTTCTATACCTTGTAACTACTTACTACACAAAGTGGAAACAGTTCTATTCGTTGTAACAACTTATTACACAAGTGGAAACAGTTCTATACGTTGTAACAACTTACTAACAAGTGGAAACAGTTCTATTCGTTGTAACAACTTATTACACAAGTAGAAACAGTTCTATTCGTTGTAACAACTTATTACACAAGTGGAAAGAGTTCTATACGTTGTAACAACTTATTACACAAGTGGAAAGAGTTCTATACGTTGTAACAACTTACTATACAAGTGGAAACAGTTCTATTCGTTGTAACTACTTACTATACAAGTGGGAACAGTTCTATACGTTGTAACAACTTACTATACAAGTATAAACAGTTCTATACCTTGTAACTACTTACTATACAAGTGGAAACAGCTCTATACGTTGTAACTACTTACTACACAAGTGAAAACAGTTCTATACGTTGTAACTACTTACTATACAAGTGGAAACAGCTCTATACGTTGTAACACTTACTATACAAGCGTGAACAGTTCTATACCTTGTACTACTTACTATACAAGTGGAAACAGTTCTATACGTTGTAACAACTTACTATACAAGTGGGAACAGTTCTATACGTTGTAACTACTTACTATACAAGTGGAAACAGCTCTATACGTTGTAACTACTTACTATACAAGTGGAAACAGCTCTATACGTTGTAACTACTTACTATACAAGTGGGAACAGTTCTATACGTTGTAACAACTTACTATACAAGTGTGAACAGTTCTATACACTGTAAATACTTACTATACAAGTATAAACAGTTCTATACCTTGTAACTACTTACTACACAAGTGAAAACAGTTCTATACGTTGTAACTACTTACTATACAAGTGGAAACAGCTCTATACGTTGTAACTACTTACTATACAAGTGAGAACAGTTCTATACGTTGTAACAACTTACTATACAAGTGGAAACAGTTCTATACGTTGTAACAACAGTTTACTCTACACAAGTGGAAACAGTTCTATACGTTGTAACAACTTACTACGTTGCAAGTGGAAACAGTTCTATTCGTTGTAACAACTTACTACACAAGTGGAAAGAGTTCTATACGTTGTAACAACTTACTATACAAGTGGAAACAGTTCTATTCGTTGTAACAACTTACTACACAAGTGGAAACAGTTCTATTCGTTGTAACAACTTATTACACAAGTGGAAACAGTTCTATACGTTGTAACAACTTATTACACAAGTGGAAAGAGTTCTATACGTTGTAACAACTTATTACACAAGTGGAAAGAGTTCTATACGTTGTAACAACTTACTATACAAGTGGAAACAGTTCTATTCGTTGTAACAACTTACTACACAAGTGAAAACAGTTCTATACGTTGTAACAACTTATTACACAAGTGGAAACAGTTCTATACGTTGTAACAACTTACTACCCAAGTGTAAACAGTTCTATACGTTGTAACAACTTATCACACAAGTGGAAACAGTTCTATACCTTGTAGCTACTTACTATACAAGCATTAACAGTTCTATACCTTGTAACTACTTACTATATAAGTATAAACAGTTCTATACCTTGTAACTACTTACTATATAAGTATAAACAGTTCTATACCTTGTAACTACTTACTACACCACTGGAAACACATCTACACATTTTATTTTCTTAATGTACAAGTGGAAACACTTATACAGATTGTAACTCAATATGTGACAATAAATTACATATAAATATCTCAACGTTTAAAGTATAGGCGGTGTGGCCTTTAGACTAATTATATGGATTCATAGTTAGAAGATTAGTCTACCTAACTGTGTAGTGGTTACCTATGTTTACTTGTTAAGTGTAATGGTTACCTATGTTTACTTGTTAAGTGTAGTGGTGACCTATGTTTACTTGTTAAGTGTAGTGGTTACCTATGTTTATTTGTTAAGTGTAATGGTTACCTATGTTTACTTGTTAAGTGTAGTGGTTACCTATGTTGACTTGTTAAGTGTGGTGGTTTACCAATGTTTACTTGTGTAAGTGTAATGGTTACCCTATGTTTACTTGTTAAGTGTAGTGGTTACCTATGTTGACTTGTTAAGTGTGGTGGTTACCAATGTTTACTTGTTAAGTGTAATGGTTACCTATGTTTACTTGTTAGTGTAGTGGTGACCTATGTTTACTTGTTAAGTGTAGTGGTTACCTATGTTTATTTGTTAAGTGTAATGGTTACCTATGTTTACTTGTTAAGTGTAGTAGTTACCTATGTTTACTTGTTAAGTGTAGTGGTTACCTATGTTTACTTGTTAAGTGTGGTGGTTATCCATGTTTACTTGTTAAGTGTAATGGTTACCAATGTTTACTTGTTAAGTGTAGTGGTTACCTATGTTTACTTGTTAAGCGTGGTGGTTACCTATGTTTACTTGTTAAATGTAGTGGTTACCTATGTTTACTTGTTAAGTGTAGTGGTTACCAATGTTTACTTGTTAAGTGTAGTGGTTACAAATGTTTACTTGTTGAGTGTAGTGGTTACCTATGTTTACTTGTTAAATGTAGTGGTTACCTATGTTTACTTGTTAAGTGTAATGGTTACCTATGTTTACTTGTTAAGTGTAGTGGTTACCTATGTTTACTTGTTACGTGGTGGTTACCTATGTTTACTTGTTAAATGTAGTGGTTACCTATGTTTACTTGTCAAGTGTAGTGGTTACCAATGTTTACTTGTTAAGTGTAGTGGTTACCAATGTTTACTTGTTAAGTGTAGTGGTTACCTATGTTTACTTGTTAAATGTAGTGGTTACCTATGTTTACTTGTTAAGTGTAATGGTTACCTATGTTTACTTGTTAAGTGTAGTGGTTATGTTTACTTGTTAAGTGTAATGGTTACCCATGTTTACTTGTTAAGTGTAGTGGTTACCAATGTTTACTTGTTATGTAGTGGTTACCAATGTTTACTTGTTAAGTGTAGTGGTTACCTATGTTTACTTGTTAAGTGTAATGGTTACATATGTTTACATGTTAAGTGTAGTGGTTACCTATGTTTACTTGTCAAGTGTAGTGGTTACCAATGTTTACTTGTTAAGTGTAGTGGTTACCAATGTTTACTTGTTAAGTGTAATGGTTACCTATGTTTACTTGTTAAATGTAGTGGTTACCTATGTTTACTTGTCAAGTGTAGTGGTTACCAATGTTTACTTGTTAAGTGTAGTGGTTACCAATGTTTACTTGTTAAGTGTAGTGGTTACCTATGTTTACTTGTTAAATGTAGTGGTTACCTATGTTTACTTGTTAAGTGTAATGGTTACCAATGTTTACTTGTTAAGTGTAGTGGTTACCTATGTTTACTTGTTAAATGTAGTGGTTACCTATGTTTACTTGTTAAGTGTAATGGTTACCTATGTTTACTTGTTAAGTGTAATGGTTACCTATGTTTACTTGTTAAGCTACACAATGGGATATTCGTGTTGTAACCACCACATTTATAAGAACCGTATATTAATCTTTATAATATTGCGGACTTACTGTTTAGCCACTGGGGTACATTAGGCTTCTGATCGCACATACTAAATAGACTTGCTTGAGAAATGATGCATAAGCACGTCATTTCCGAGAAGCTAACTTACATGGCGTTTCTTGAGATGTGCGTATATTTGCATGAATGAAAAATTTATTTAAATCATTAGAAAAATAAATAAAATACGATAAGTTGTTAGGTTTGTATAACTTTATGCTTTCTTATTTCAACTAGCGAGTCAAATATTGTAAAAAGTGAACAGCACTTGAACAAATAGGGTAATATTACAAATATACAACGTTTCGTTAGTACTATGCCAGGACTGGTTTCTTTCACTGAGCATTCAAAACGTTTCATATTTTGTTTTCTAAAGAAGCGGGTTCTTTCTATCCAGATTTAGAGCCAACGGTTGTGTTTGTAAACAGAACTGACTTTATCTTGGTCTGATTATTTCAGTGTAGAATTAAAGTTTTCTGTTTAGTTATCTTTCTTCATTGTTCTACACTTGTTTATTACATCTTTGTGTCCAATTCTTTAAAATAAACGTGTCAATATTAAATGCCTCCCAGCGGCACCGCGGTATATCTGCTGACTTACAAAGCTAGAATCTGGTTTTCGACACCCGTGGTGAGCAGAGCACAGATACTCCATTGTGTAGTTTTGTGCTTAGTTACAAACAAACAAGCAATATTAAATGGCATGTTTCTAATAAGTTCCCCGTTTTTAAGCACCAGTAACTTTTACACTTTGTAGTTTTTGTTTAAAGTTAATTTTAATTGTACTTTTTCACTTCCCTTTAATAATGTTTTAGGTTTTTAACCTTGTTTTGTTTACCTGTGTACGATTAGATATTTTTCTAAAGTAAGAAGTTGCCATCAGTGAGATTTTCTAAACATATTAGTTCGGAAATACTAAAAGCATACTGAAGAATTATATTACTTAACATTTTATTTCTGCAATCTAAACTGTATGTTTCACTATACCTGTTTTACTGAAGCATTGATAAAATAAGCAGTTATTATGGTAGAGAGTAAACCGAAACGTTGGAAAATAAACAGCTTTGTTTTTTTTGCTAATAGCAAACCAAAACGCTCATACAATAAACACTCATTTAGGTAAAACGTGAACCCAAAATCTGGTAAGATAAATATATCCTTTTTTATGCAAAACGGCTCGTTTGGGTTGAGAAAATATTTTCATAGAAGAGCGAACAACGTTTCGACCTTCTTCGGTCATCGTCAGGTTCACAAAGAAAGAAGTAACCGACCGGAAGCTGACCACATGTTTGAAAGGGGTTGTGTAAGTTAGTGTCGGAATGTAGAGGGCGGTGTTAGATGTTTGAATATATAATTTTATTTATTTTATGAAATTAATATAGTATAAAGGCGTTCCTTTATATTGGTTTATTTTGGGTTTGAGTTGTTGTATAAGTAAGGCTTCTTTAATTTTGCTTTTGTTTATGTTTGTTTCTTTATTTAGTATTTGAGTGTTTTCTATGGTTATGTTGTGTTTATTTGACTTGCAGTGTTCGAAAACGTGTGATGGTGACTTTTTATGTTCTTTGAATCTGGTTTCCATTTTTCTACTTGTTTCTCCAATATAGAAGTCGTGGCAGTTATCACATTGTATTTTGTAAATAATGTTGGTGTGGTGTTTGTCAGTGTAGTTTTTACATAGTATAGACCTCAGTTTTGTGCCTGGTTTTGAATAAATTTGGTATTAACTGGAATGTCATATTTTGTTACTAATTTTGCCAAATGTTGGTTATTTGTTTGCTGATGTCAGGAATATATGGTATACAGCAGTATATAGTTTCGTGATTTTTGATTCGTGAGATATATTTACTTTGTTGGTTGATTTTGCTTTCTGTCTAGGTGTGTGCGTATAATGTTTTCTACGGTTTGTGGAGGAAACTTATTGATGTTTGAAGTATTGTTTTATTTTGTCTAATTCATCGTTAATTTTATCTGGTGAGCATAGTTTTATGGGTATGTTTATTTGGTTTCTTAGTATGTTGAGTTTTTGTTTTGTTTCATGTGCTGAGTCCCAAGGAATGTATAGTCCAGTATGGGTGATTTTTCGGTGGATTTCTGTTTTGAATTGTGTGTCGGTTCTTGTAATTTTGAGGTTAAGAAATGATATTTGATTGCTTTCTTCCTGTTCACATGTGAAGTTAATGTTGGGATGTATAGAGTTAATGTGATTGAAAAAATTAAGTATGTGTTCTGTAGATTTGAATCCCGCAACCGTGTCATCTACATATCTGTACCAGTATAGTGGTGGATGTAATGCTGTGTTAATTGCTTGTGTTTCAACTTGTGTCATAAAAATATTGGCCCTACTGCCACCATTCCTCTGCTTCCTCCTCCTACACAGATTCCCTGATCCTCGCACAGTGTATACCGCCTTTCAGGTATATTCATACTTAGTTCTTAAAGCTTATAGAAAAATTTGGGTGAGATAATTACGAATACTTATATAACACGTTTTTTTATCAATCTCCCCCAGTGGCGCAGAGGTACGTCTGCGGACTTACAACGATAGAATCCGGGTTTCGATATCCGTAGTGGGCAAAGCACAGATTGCCCATACTGTAGCTTTGCGCTTAATTATAAATAACTGTAAATAAACGATGTGAACATTATGATTTGTGTGTTATATACCATGACATCCATTCCCACTGTTTACTCACCAGGATAACAGCTTGTATATGATAACAACTCAGAGAGCTGTTTTCTCAACTCAGATGTATCAAGTAATTACACTAGATTACAATAAAGGAAAATTCGGGATTTTTGAAGGATAATAACAGCGTTCAACGTCAATAGATTTTTTTTCTATAGACAATAAATCGCTAAACAAATCAATTAATTACAGTTTTGAATAATAAAAATAACAGGAACCTATGGATTAGTTTTCTGTGTCGTTTTATCTCTTCTTGTTTTAAGAACTCTTCGATCTAGATAAAGATAAGATAATGTTTGAATTAAGTGGGTAAACAATTTGACATTAAGCTTTTTCCTGCTGTCAAAAATTTGGCAGAGCCGCGTGAAGGTTTCGTCTGGATTACTAAACTACCAGGAAAAAGTTGACAATGTTGCCAAGCGCGTGCATACATTTTACGTCGTACCACGTTTGACTGACGCAACACTTTACTTGTTACGTCATCAAAAAAAGTTCAGCTTTCTCTTTTCAAAGTGATTTAATTACTCAGTTCAATGTATGTAGAATTGTGTTTATTTTGTTGTATATTTGTATTTATTGCTCAAGGAATTTTCGAGAAACCTGTAAAACCTTTTAATTATTACTTCTTAATGTTTGAATAATAATTCTCATTTGTAATTCCATAATTAATATTAAATCTACAATAACTTACCTCTTGATGACGAAAAGCCCACTTATAATAAAACGTATTTCAGAACGATTGTTATGGGTATTAACACTTTTATTGATAAGGAGAGACAACGTTTCGATCTTTGTTAAGATGAAGATGACCTAGTAAGGTCGAAACGTTGTTCTCTCCTTATCAGTAAAAGTGTTAATACCATACCAGGCGTTCTGCTTTTGTTTTTTTATTTAATTTCGCGCAAAGTTACATGAGGGCTATCTGCACATATGCCGTCATTAATTTAGCAGCGTAAGATTAGAGACAAGGTAGCTAGTCATCACCACCCACCTCCAACTCTTGGGCTACTCTTTTACCAACGAATAGTTGGATTGACTGTCATATTATAATACCCCACGGCTGAGAGAGGAGCATGTTTGGTGTGACGGGATTCGAACCCGTGACCCTTGAATTACGAGTCGAGTACCTTAAACACCTGACCATGCCGGGTTTCAGCCGTTTGGAGATACATTTCTATAATAACTTACTTATTTCTAGGCTTGCGATATAACATGCAACAGATAACCAAGAAGTTAAGACTTTACAAGGCGTACGTTGCTTGAAAACACTTCGTTTCCTACGTGTATTAATTTCGATGTATTTGCATCACTTGCACAGTAAGAGAACTTTTTTTTTTCTTTGAGACGTCTGATCCGAAAGTTTAATAGAGATTTACTAATGTATATTTGTTTTAATATTGATGTTTGATCTAATTAAATATATATTTAGAAATCTAACTAACTTATATTGTTAAATGCGTATTGTGAAAGTTCTCTAATTATGTAGATTCTCGAATGTAAGAATCACCAATGTACTGTAAGTAAGAAAAATACTGTTGCCGACAGAATTTGGAAAACCTCGCCTAAGTTTTGTAAATCGACGCTAAGGGACACTTTAATGTTGTTGGTTTGCTACAGTCAGTACACTATAAACCTTGGAAGCTGTAGTTGTGATAAAAACTATAGAAAACTAGAGATGTTTGACCAGGGATGTTTATAGATTTCGAACATTACAAACTTTGGACTTTAATACGACGATATTAAATATCTTTTTCTTCTCCATTGAACAAAATCTCGTTAAATTAGATTCATAAGTTGCCATATATAAAACAAAATCACACACCTATAAGAGGAATCTTTTCAACTTAAAATTAGCGACAGTGCTGTAATCTACATTTTCCTGGCAATCAATCTTCGTCTATGTTCTCGTATGTGTTGTCCAATAGCCATCCATAATGTTATATGCCGTAGCGTATTTTACAAAGTGAGAGTTATTACAATCACGATATACAAGGAACAGACGTTCAAACTCCTAAAGATGAAATTTCCTTCGTGTTATAAGAATGTATATCCTATACAGCCTCAACCAATTCATCAGCGAACCGTTATTTGTGTTGTTATCACTTACTGTCGATCGAGCTCGCTACGACCAAGTGAAGTTATGCAGAAATTTTAGTTACACTTGAACGAAACGCTGAGAATAAATCAGTTTTATGATGCTAAAAAAAAGTAGTATATTTTCAAGCTGTTATTTAAAACGGCTTCTACAGCCTCATTATGCTTGCTTTTTCTGTCCAGTAAATACTGGATTAAAATATCATATTTTTATTTCTGTTATATTTCAAATGGCACTAGTTAGATATGGTAGGCTTAACTCCATCCACACAACGACGTCTCAAGGGACATTAAGATAATCAAATTCAGAGTACTTAGCCAGTGCAAGTGATATATATACAATCAATCGATTCATTTATTAATAATTTCATCAATTTCATTAATAATGATCGATGATCATTGACAGTTATTTATCTTTTAAATCAAAGTGTACGTTTTGTGATGGAGGGAAACTTCGATTTTTGTCTTAAGTTTACAAAACGTCTTACTTAATTTATTCAACAGGTTATTTGTGTTATGGCCCGGCTTGGCCAGGTATGTTAAGGCGTTCGACTCGTAATCCGAGGGTCGCGGGTTCGAATCCCTGTCGCACCAAACGTGCTCGCCCTTTCAGCCGTGGGAGCGTTATAATGTGACGTTCAATCCCACTATTCGTTGGTAAAAGAGTAGTCCAAGGGTTGGCGGTGGGTGGTGATGACTAGCTGCCTTCTCTCTAGTCTTACACTACTAAATTAGGACGGCTACGTAGATGGCACGATATTAAAAAAAAACGTATTTGTTTCATGAATCACTGTAGTAATTCATAATAGAGATCGCTCAAATATTTCTTCTTTATTACACATACCTGAGGCTTTACACTTTATAAAAGTTAGTGTGGCTTTAATAACGGGACTCATATAAATTAAGAGTGTTCACTGTGATAAACGAACTAATAATTTTATCTGTGTAAGAAAGTTCCTCCAATTTGTAAAAAATTCTTATGTGATAGACAAAAAACAGTATTATTTTCGAAATCTTCGTAGTTAAATTTTGGTTTTAGAAAATCGATAAGGCTCTAGAGACTTTTCTAGGGAAATCTATAGCTATTGGTCGTCAACATTTTGCGTACAACAAAAAGTGACCAAATTCCATTGAAAATAATTCATTTATGTAAAGGTACACACGGCGTTTCGTGAAACGTGTGAATATGATGAACGTAAATGGATTCATGTTGGGATTCAGCACACAGCAATTACCGTAAGAAAATGTTACATTTCAACACAATTAAACCATCCCAGGTATTTGTTGTTTTTGAATATTGTTCCGCCATCCTACATCAATAATGGCTGTGAGTATTGTAATAAAACCACAACAGTATTACTAAGTGCATCATTGCACATTGTGTAGGGTAGCTTTAAAGTTTATTTAACCACGTAGCATAAAAAAGTGGCGAGATAACAACTGGCAGCCAATCATTATAATGTAGTCTGTAGTTCATGTGGAGTCTAATAATCTAGGTCAGTGATGGCGAACCTTTTAGAGATTGCGTGCCTCAATTGTGACCCAAAATTATTTTGTCTATCCGAACGTGCCAAGATTTTCATAAAAAATGACAGTTACTTTCCAATAAAAAACCGACTTTTTGATGAGTATCTTTATTTTAAAAAAAGTCGAATTACAAAAGTTTCAATGAAACTAATAAATAACCTTGACTTAAAATTTGTATATTTTGTCTTGAATTTTATCAAATTAATGCGATCTGTTGTGAACACTCGGATAACTTGTTAATTGATGGTTCATATTTTGTTGATTTGAGAGCAACACATGCAGCACTCAGTTCATCTGTAAGCTTGTTTCTTCTGTCTGATTTGATGAAATTCAAAGTTGAAAACAGCTGCTCACAAGCGTAAGATGATCCAAACAAAGTAAGAAGAGCTATTCCAAGTAATTTCATTGACTTAAAATTAATTGGCAAAGAATTCCACACTTTAAGAATTTCATTTTCACAACTCTTTGCAACGTTTTCTTCCAAGATCCCTCCACACTCTATTTTCTCAAGTGTTTTACGCAGGGCACAGAATTTATTAGTCCAAGTATAGTTTTCCTGAAATTCTACCAGCTCCATTTCTAGAGTTTTCAAACCCAACCAGTGTAAACAGGAAAGATCGAGATCTTCAAATTCAGTTTTATCGGGAAAGGTAAGAAAATACAGAGTTTTTTTCTATCTTTCGAAACTGCATAAATCTGTTACTAAAATTCTCCTTCGCTACCGTGATAATGCTTGAAAATTCTTTGGAGATTTCCTGTTTGCTTAAGGAACAGTCCGCAAATGTTGTCGAGTTTTCTAAATGCATTTTCAGATTTGGAAAATATTTGAGTTCCCCACCTTCGATGTCTTTTTCAAAAACTTGCAATTTTCTCTCAAATGCCTTTATATCACAGAACATTCTTTCTGCTGTTTCTCCTACTCCTTGTAGTTTTGTGTTCAGTGCATTGAAGTGTGATATAAAGTCTGTAAAGAACATGAGGTTATTAAGCCAAGCCACATCAGTGAGCTGTGGAAAGTCTTGTCCTTTTTCATGCATAAAAAATCTAATTTCGTTCAAGCAAGCAATAAATCTTTCCAGAAAACGTCCTCTGCTCAACCATCGGACATTGTTATACATAATTAAAGTATTATATTGTGCTTGAACCTCATCAAGAAGTGTTTGAAACTGACGAAAATGAAGCGCACGAGTCATAATGTAATTCACCATTTTTTGTAACATCTTTGAGTATATCATCTAATTTTTTTGCTACTTTCTTTTGCACAAAGAGCTTCTTGATGTATAATACAATGAAACTGGATGACTTGATGTTTTATTTTGTTCTCAAACAACTTTATGAAACCAGATGTTGACCCAACCATACATGGTGCTCCATCACTAGTGATCGAAACTGTCTTTTCGGGCTTAATACTTTGTGTCAAAACATTCCATCACAGCATTGTAAATATCTACTCCTTGTGTTCTTCCGGGTAAAGAAATCAGTTTCACCAATTCTTCCCTCATGGAGTCACCAACAGCATAACGCAAAATTACGTTATTACGTATTGAAGACCAATACGAATAGATGTAATGACTTACGATGCCACCCCCGTCGTTCAAAAGGTTCGACATGCAACCTGTAGGGATAATATCCCTAATATATCCCTGGGATATATTATAGTATTAATCTAACCCGAAGCAGAGACAAGGGCTGACGTTAAGGCGAATTAAACTGGGAACAACGATTTTCCAGGGTTTACCAATCCTTCTCATCGATCCTACCGGGAATATTCCTAGTTTTAGTCTTAGCTACACTTACGCGCATTGCCTCTTCTGCACCACGAGGAGGCCCTGAAAATCGAAGTACTTGAACCCTAGTGCTCTCAGGTCATGCCACCTTTCATAATTACCTAGCTCGCTACATACTTCTTAGCAAAGATGCGGGAATCCCATCACGTGCTAGCAATCGTGGCCTTGCGTGCCATAGGTTCGCCATCACTGATCTAGGTCATGCATACATATATAGCTGTATGCAGGCCATAAATGTAAGTGTTTATATGACAGGCATGGTACATGCAACATAGGGATTATTAATTTATTGTTGCATCTGTATTGGTGTAGTATATCGTTTATACGGATATAGGTTTCCTACCCTTTTAGACACGACGCTACTAATAGGATCGCGTTTGTTTTCTACCAATAGACGATCAATTTCAGCCATGTTACTTGAACGTCTGAAACTATATCCAAAATTCTAGTCTGTCTTTAAGTCGTAGTTTAAAATACAGCACCAAACTAGTTTTGAGCATCAGATAGACTGTTATAGAGATGACTGATGAGAAATGTTAAACTATACACGAGCAAGTTCTATAGATACTACAAATAGAGTAGCCATCCTTGAAGGTGTGACAAGAATGGTGTAAGGAAAAGATGGCAAAAATAATGGTGATTCTAGGCAGATGAGAGGCATATATTTTGTAGCTATTTATTCTACTCAAAAAATATTTAATTTAGATAAAGTATGCAGTAGCGACGGCCCACATGTTAAGGGTCACTGAAGTGTTACGACCTAAACTCCATCAGAAATGTAGAAGGAAAGGTATATTAATATAAACAATTTATAATTGTTGCTCAACACGATTTAGACCTTGTACAGAATATCATACTAATAGTAAAATTGGCCAAGATAAACCTTGACCAACTTTACTATGGCAAGTGAAGAGAAGGAACAGGAAATATTACAACTATAAAAATATCAAAACTACTCATTTGTATACTATCTCAAAATTAGGAAAGGCTAGTGGAAATACCTTATCAATAGTTTTGTGTAAACTTTAATAAAAAATATATTGTTGAAAGTACTTTTAATGTGGTCAGTAATTATGCTGATAAAGTAATCAGATTGCTGTGAAAAGATATTTTTATCAGTTTAATTATTAGTCAATTAATTAAATTGTAATGGACATTATGGATAGCTAAACTACAGACTATTCCAATGTATAATAACGAATGGGCGTGACTGTTTGCATATGGCTGTCAAAGCTCTAAGAGAAAAGAACCTAGAAACCTGAAATTTTGCACCATACTAAGTGGACCCAGAGGGTGTGCATCTAAGTATTATTGCTTATCTTGTCCACATATATTCACGCACGCGTGTCACATAGTATACTCTGTAGCATATCATTCAGATTTAAAAAATTCTAATGTATAGAAAAATACAACGCGTTTTGGTAAGGATGTGTTGAGACACTGGTTTTTATGTCATGTTGCTTAGCAACAAAAGTATCTACATGAACATAATCGTACTGTCTATTTTGTAGGGTGTAAATGGACCTTCAAAAATTTCATATGAAGACCGATTAAGTTAATGAGAAAATACCTGAAAATTTGCAATTTCACATTTTTTGCTTTTTTTATCTTTTACAATTACATATAAGGTTTTCATATTCCATGATAACTTTTCATTAATCATGAACTTACATAAGTTCTTCCCTCCAGGGGGCGGGTACTCAAGCTAATATTGTTATTGACCTATGTACCGAAAATGTCAAATGAAAGGTATAGACAAGAAAAATATTTGTAGAATTCCAATTTATTTTCTCCATCTATTAAAGAGGTTTGTTTTATATATTAAGAACGTTGGTGATGTAGCTGAAAATAGATTAATTGATTCCGGTTTAAAATTAGATTGGTGTGATGAATCTCATACACTTTTAAACTATATCGACGTAATAACACGTGCGAAACCAAGTACATTCACTTGTACATAAAAAGAAACAGTAACAAACATTTATTTCCTGTACGTGGATGTACAAAATACAGTCCATGTACTACTCTAGTATAGTTCAGTAGTTCTTCCAAAGCTAGTGTTTACCGTATAGAACACAGTATAAACACAGTGGCTCTATATGTTTTATATAACATGTGGTATATTGATCAATACGCATCACAGTGACCGTACACTCAATACCACTCTCAATGATAACATTGAGACAATGACATAGAAGTAATAGCCACCCAATCTGTACAAAGCCAATACACGAGATGTCATTATCTCTAGACAGAGCATCATACATCAGCTGTGTATTACGTTAAACTAAACTGTTTCATACAAAACAGTGATGTTATTATAGAAAGAAACAGATAAATAAAAGTAGATAATTTAAAGAGAAGAACAAACAGTGGTCTTTAAAACATTACAGAAATAGCAAACAAACAAGCTGAAGGTGTAAGACATGGTTCTGACACCACATTCTCCAGCTACAACTCCCCATTTTAACTCCATGTCTAAAAGCTTAAATATTTAGAAAAGTCAAAACATGGATTTCTAAAATAATGTCAGAACTATGTTATCAAACCTTAAACGTGTTTGATTAATTTTCATGGTTACATGTTCACTTTAAGCTACCTTCTTTGTTTCTGTTTAATCTTCATGGTTACATGTTCACTTTAAACTACCTTCATTGTTTCTGTTTAATTTTCATGGTTACATGTTCACTTTAAACTACCTTAATTATTTTTGTTTAATTTTCGTGGTTACATGTTCACTTTAAGCTACCTTCATTGTTTCTGTTTAATCTTCATGGTTACATGTTCACTTTAAACTACCTTCATTGTTTCTGTTTAATCTTCATGGTTACATGTTCACTTTAAGCTACCTTCATTGTTTCTGTTTAATCCTAATGGTTACATGTTCACTTTAAGCTACCTTCATTGTTTCTGTTTAATCTTCATGGTTACATGTTCACTTTAAGCTACCTTCATTGTTTCTGTTTAATCTTCATGGCTAAATGTTCACTTTAAACTACCTTCATTGTTTTTGTTTACTTTTCGTGGTTACATGTTCACTTTAAGCTACCTTCATTGTTTCTGTTTAATCTTCATGGTTACATGTTCACTTTAAACTACCTTCATTGTTTCTGTTCAATCTTCATGGTTACATGTTCACTTTAAACTACCTCCATTGTTTTTGTTTAATTTTCGTGGTTACATGTTCACTTTAAGCTATCTTCATTGTTTCTGTTTAATCTTCATGGTTACATGTTCACTTTAAACTACCTTCATTGTTTCTGTTTAATCTTCATGGCTACATGTTCACTTTAAGCTACCTTCATTGTTTCTGTTTAATTTTCATGGTTACATGTTCACTTTAAACTACCTTCATTGTTTTTGTTTAATTTTCATGGTTACATGTCCACTTTAAACTACCTTCATTGTTTCTGTTTCCTTTTCATGGTTACATGTTCACTTTAAGCTACCTTCATTGTTTCTGTTTAATCTTCATGGCTACATGTTCACTTTAAGCTACCTTCATTGTTTCTGTTTAATTTTCATGGTTACATGTTCACTTTAAACTACCTTCATTGTTTTTGTTTAATTTTCATGGTTACATGTTCACTTTAAACTACCTTCATTGTTTTGTTTCCTTTTCGTGGTTACATGTTCACTTTAAGCTACCTTCATTGTTTCTGTTTAATCTTCATGGTTACATGTTCACTTTAAGCTATCTTCATTGTTTCTGTTTAATCTTCATGGTTACATGTTCACTTTAAACTACCTTCATTGTTTCTGTTTAATCTTCATGGTTACATGTTCACTTTAAGCTACCTTCATTGTTTCTGTTTCCTTTTCGTGGTTACATGTTCACTTTAAGCTACCTTCATTGTTTCTGTTTAATCTTCATGGCTACATGTTCACTTTAAGCTACCTTCATTGTTTCTGTTTAATTTTCATGGTTACATGTTCACTTTAAACTACCATCATTGTTTTTGTTTAATTTTCATGGTTACATGTTCACTTTAAGCTACCTTCATTGTTTCTGTTTAATCTTCATGGTTACATGTTCACTTTAAGCTACCTTCATTGTTTCTGTTTTATTTTCATGGTTTCATGTTCACTTTAAGCTACCTTCATTGTTTCTGTTTAATCTTCATGGTTACATGTTCACTTTAAGCTACATTCATTGTTTCTGTTTAATCTTCATGGCTACATGTTCACTTTAAGCTACCTTCGTTGTTTCTGTTTAATTTTCGTGGTTACATGTTCACTTTAAGCTACCTTCATTGTTTCTGTTTAATCTTCATGGCTACATGTTCACTTTAAGCTACCTTCATTGTTTCTGTTTAATTTTCATGGTTACATGTTCACTTTAAACTACCATCATTGTTTCTGTTTAATTTTCATGGTTACATGTTCACTTTAAGCTACCTTCATTGTTTCTGTTTAATCTTCATGGTTACATGTTCACTTTAAGCTACCTTCATTGTTTCTGTTTTATTTTCATGGTTTCATGTTCACTTTAAGCTACCTTCATTGTTTCTGTTTAATCTTCATGGTTACATGTTCACTTTAAGCTACATTCATTGTTTCTGTTTAATCTTCATGGCTACATGTTCACTTTAAGCTACCTTCGTTGTTTCTGTTTAATTTTCATGGTTACATGTTCACTTTAAACTACCTTCATTGTTTTTGTTTAATTTTCATGGTTACATGTTCACTTTAAACTACCTTCATTGTTTTGTTTCCTTTTCGTGGTTACATGTTCACTTTAAGCTACCTTCATTGTTTCTGTTTAATCTTCATGGTTACATGTTCACTTTAAGCTACCTTCATTGTTTCTGTTTAATCTTCATGGTTACATGTTCACTTTAAGCTACCTTCATTGTTTCTGTTTAATTTTCATGGTTACATGTTCACTTTAAACTACCTTCATTGTTTTTGTTTACTTTTCGTGATTACATGTTCACTTTAAACTACCTTCATTATTTTTGTTTAATTTTCGTGGTTACATGTTCACTTTAAACTACCTTCATTGTTTTTGTTTAATTTTCATGGTTACATGTTCACTTTAAACTACCTTCATTATTTTTGTTTAATTTTCGTGGTTACATGTTCACTTTAAGCTACCTTCATTGTTTCTGTTTAATCTTCATGGTTACATGTTCACTTTAAACTACCTTCATTGTTTCTGTTTAATCCTAATGGTTACATGTTCACTTTAAGCTACCTTCATTGTTTCTGTTTAATCTTCATGGTTACATGTTCACTTTAAGCTACCTTCATTGTTTCTGTTTAATCTTCATGGTTACATGTTCACTTTAAGCTACCTTCATTGTTTCTGTTTAATCTTCATGGCTACCTTCATTGTTTCTGTTTAATTTTCATGGTTACATGTTCACTTTAAACTACCTTCATTGTTTTTGTTTAATTTTCATGGTTACATGTTCACTTTAAACTACCTTCATTGTTTTTGTTTCCTTTTCGTGGTTACATGTTCACTTTAAGCTACCTTCATTGTTTCTGTTTAATCTTCATGGTTACATGTTCACTTTAAACTACCTTCATTGTTTCTGTTTAATCCTAATGGTTACATGTTCACTTTAAGCTACCTTCATTGTTTCTGTTTAATCTTCATGGTTACATGTTCACTTTAAGCTACCTTCATTGTTTCTGTTTAATCTTCATGGTTACATGTTCACTTTAAGCTACCTTCATTGTTTCTGTTTAATTTTCATGGTTACATGTTCACTTTAAACTACCTTCATTGTTTTTGTTTAATTTTCATGGTTACATGTTCACTTTAAACTACCTTCATTGTTTTTGTTTCCTTTTCGTGGTTACATGTTCACTTTAAGCTACCTTCATTGTTTCTGTTTAATCTTCATGGTTACATGTTCACTTTAAGCTACCTTCATTGTTTCTGTTTTATTTTCATGGTTTCATGTTCACTTTAAGCTACCTTCATTGTTTCTGTTTAATCTTCATGGTTACATGTTCACTTTAAGCTACCTTCATTGTTTCTGTTTAATTTTCATGGTTACATGTTCACTTTAAACTACCTTCATTGTTTTGTTTAATTTTCATGGTTACATGTTCACTTTAAACTACCTTCATTGTTTTTGTTTCCTTTTCGTGGTTACATGTTCACTTTAAGCTACCTTCATTGTTTCTGTTTAATCTTCATGGTTACATGTTCACTTTAAGCTATCTTCATTGTTTCTGTTTAATCTTCATGGTTACATGTTCACTTTAAACTACCTTCATTGTTTCTGTTTAATCTTCATGGCTACATGTTCACTTTAAGCTACCTTCATTGTTTCTGTTTCCTTTTCGTGGTTACATGTTCACTTTAAGCTACCTTCATTGTTTCTGTTTAATCTTCATGGTTACATGTTCACTTTAAGCTACCTTCATTGTTTCTGTTTAATTTTCATGGTTACATGTTCACTTTAAACTACCATCATTGTTTTTGTTTAATTTTCATGGTTTCATGTTCACTTTAAGCTACCTTCATTGTTTCTGTTTTATTTTCATGGTTTCATGTTCACTTTAAGCTACCTTCATTGTTTCTGTTTAATCTTCATGGTTACATGTTCACTTTAAGCTACATTCATTGTTTCTGTTTAATCTTCATGGCTACATGTTCACTTTAAGCTACCTTCGTTGTTTCTGTTTAATTTTCATGGTTACATGTTCACTTTAAACTACCTTCATTGTTTTTGTTTAATTTTCATGGTTACATGTTCACTTTAAACTACCTTCATTGTTTTTGTTTCCTTTTCGTGGTTACATGTTCACTTTAAGCTACCTTCATTGTTTCTGTTTAATCTTCATGGTTACATGCTCACTTTAAGCTACCTTCATTGTTTCTGTTTAATCTTCATGGTTACATGTTCACTTTAAGCTACCTTCATTGTTTCTGTTTAATTTTCATGGTTACATGTTCACTTTAAACTACCTTCATTGTTTTTGTTTACTTTTCGTGTTTACATGTTCACTTTAAACTACCTTCATTATTTTTGTTTAATTTTCGTGGTTACATGTTCACTTTAAACTACCTTCATTGTTTTTGTTTAATTTTCATGGTTACATGTTCACTTTAAACTACCTTCATTATTTTTGTTTAATTTTCGTGGTTACATGTTCACTTTAAGCTACCTTCATTGTTTCTGTTTAATCTTCATGGTTACATGTTCACTTTAAACTACCTTCATTGTTTCTGTTTAATCCTAATGGTTACATGTTCACTTTAAGCTACCTTCATTGTTTCTGTTTAATCTTCATGGTTACATGTTCACTTTAAGCTACCTTCATTGTTTCTGTTTAATCTTCATGGCTACATGTTCACTTTAAGCTACCTTCATTGTTTCTGTTTAATCTTCATGGCTACCTTCATTGTTTCTGTTTAATTTTCATGGTTACATGTTCACTTTAAACTACCTTCATTGTTTTTTGTTTAATTTTCATGGTTACATGTTCACTTTAAACTACCTTCATTGTTTTTGTTTCCTTTTCGTGGTTACATGTTCACTTTAAGCTACCTTCATTGTTTCTGTTTAATCTTCATGGTTACATGTTCACTTTAAGCTACCTTCATTGTGTCTGTTTTATTTTCATGGTTTCATGTTCACTTTAAGCTACCTTCATTGTTTCTGTTTAATCTTCATGGTTACATGTTCACTTTAAGCTACCTTCATTGTTTCTGTTTAATCTTCATGGCTACATGTTCACTTTAAGCTACCTTCATTGTTTCTGTTTAATTTTCATGGTTACATGTTCACTTTAAACTACCTTCATTGTTTTTGTTTAATTTTCATGGTTACATGTTCACTTTAAACTACCTTCATTGTTTTTGTTTCCTTTTCGTGGTTACATGTTCACTTTAAGCTACCTTCATTGTTTCTGTTTAATCTTCATGGTTACATGTTCACTTTAAGCTACCTTCATTGTTTCTGTTTAATCTTCATGGTTACATGTTCACTTTAAACTACCTTCATTGTTTCTGTTTAATCTTTATGGTTACATGTTCACTTTAAGCTACCTTCAATGTTTCTGTTTAATCTTCATGGTTACATGTTCACTTTAAGCTACCTTCATTGTTTCTGTTTAATCTTCATGGCTACATGTTCATTTTAAGCTACCTTCATTGTTTCTGTTTAATCTTCATGGTTACATGTTCACTTTAAGCTACCTTCATTGTTTCTGTTTAATCTTCATGGTTACATGTTCACTTTAAGCTACCTTCATTGTTTCTGTTTAATCTTCATGGTTACATGTTCACTTTAAGCTACCTTCATTGTTTCTGTTTACTTTTCGTGGTTACATGTTCACTTTAAGCTACCTTCATTGTTTCTGTTTAATTTTCATGGTTACATGTTCACTTTAAACTACCTTCATTGTTTTTGTTTCCTTTTCGTGGTTACATGTTCACTTTAAGCTACCTTCATTGTTTCTGTTTAATCTTCATGGTTACATGTTCACTTTAAGCTACCTTCATTGTTTCTGTTTAATCTTCATGGTTACATGTTCACTTTAAACTACCTTCATTGTTTCTGTTTAATCTTTATGGTTACATGTTCACTTTAAGCTACCTTCAATGTTTCTGTTTAATCTTCATGGTTACATGTTCACTTTAAGCTACCTTCATTGTTTCTGTTTAATTTTCATGGTTACATGTTCACTTTAAACTACCTTCATTGTTTTTGTTTAATTTTCATGGTTACATGTTCACTTTAAGCTACCTTCATTGTTTCTGTTTAATCTTCATGGTTACATGTTCACTTTAAGCTACCTTCATTGTTTCTGTTTTATTTTCATGGTTTCATGTTCACTTTAAGCTACCTTCATTGTTTCTGTTTAATCTTCATGGTTACATGTTCACTTTAAGCTACATTCATTGTTTCTGTTTAATCTTCATGGCTACATGTTCACTTTAAGCTACCTTCGTTGTTTCTGTTTAATTTTCATGGTTACATGTTCACTTTAAACTACCTTCATTGTTTTTGTTTAATTTTCATGGTTACATGTTCACTTTAAACTACCTTCATTGTTTTTGTTTCCTTTTCGTGGTTACATGTTCACTTTAAGCTACCTTCATTGTTTCTGTTTAATCTTCATGGTTACATGCTCAATTTAAGCTACCTTCATTGTTTCTGTTTAATCTTCATGGTTACATGTTCACTTTAAGCTACCTTCATTGTTTCTGTTTAATTTTCATGGTTACATGTTCACTTTAAACTACCTTCATTGTTTTTGTTTACTTTTCGTGATTACATGTTCACTTTAAACTACCTTCATTATTTTTGTTTAATTTTCGTGGTTACATGTTCACTTTAAACTACCTTCATTGTTTTTGTTTAATTTTCATGGTTACATGTTCACTTTAAACTACCTTCATTATTTTTGTTTAATTTTCGTGGTTACATGTTCACTTTAAGCTACCTTCATTGTTTCTGTTTAATCTTCATGGTTACATGTTCACTTTAAACTACCTTCATTGTTTCTGTTTAATCCTAATGGTTACATGTTCACTTTAAGCTACCTTCATTGTTTCTGTTTAATCTTCATGGTTACATGTTCACTTTAAGCTACCTTCATTGTTTCTGTTTAATCTTCATGGTTACATGTTCACTTTGCTACCTTCATTGTTTCTGTTTAATCTTCATGGCTACCTTCATTGTTTCTGTTTAATTTTCATGGTTACATGTTCACTTTAAACTACCTTCATTGTTTTTGTTTAATTTTCATGGTTACATGTTCACTTTAAACTACCTTCATTGTTTTTGTTTCCTTTTCGTGGTTACATGTTCACTTTAAGCTACCTTCATTGTTTCTGTTTAATCTTCATGGTTACATGTTCACTTTAAGCTACCTTCATTGTTTCTGTTTTATTTTCATGGTTTCATGTTCACTTTAAGCTACCTTCATTGTTTCTGTTTAATCTTCATGGTTACATGTTCACTTTAAGCTACCTTCATTGTTTCTGTTTAATCTTCATGGTTACATGTTCACTTTAAGCTACCTTCATTGTTTCTGTTTAATTTTCATGGTTACATGTTCACTTTAAACTACCTTCATTGTTTTTGTTTAATTTTCATGGTTACATGTTCACTTTAAACTACCTTCATTGTTTTTGTTTCCTTTTCGTGGTTACATGTTCACTTTAAGCTACCTTCATTGTTTCTGTTTAATCTTCATGGTTACATGTTCACTTTAAGCTACCTTCATTGTTTCTGTTTAATCTTCATGGTTACATGTTCACTTTAAACTACCTTCATTGTTTCTGTTTAATCTTTATGGTTACATGTTCACTTTAAGCTACCTTCAATGTTTCTGTTTAATCTTCATGGTTACATGTTCACTTTAAGCTACCTTCATTGTTTCTGTTTAATCTTCATGGCTACATGTTCATTTTAAGCTACCTTCATTGTTTCTGTTTAATCTTCATGGTTACATGTTCACTTTAAGCTACCTTCATTGTTTCTGTTTAATCTTCATGGTTACATGTTCACTTTAAGCTACCTTCATTGTTTCTGTTTAATCTTCATGGTTACATGTTCACTTTAAGCTACCTTCATTGTTTCTGTTTACTTTTCGTGGTTACATGTTCACTTTAAGCTACCTTCATTGTTTCTGTTTAATCTTCATGGTTACATGTTCACTTTAAGCTACCTTCATTGTTTCTGTTTAATTTTCATGGTTACATGTTCACTTTAAACTACCTTCATTGTTTTTGTTTCCTTTTCGTGGTTACATGTTCACTTTAAGATACCTTCATTGTTTCTGTTTAATCTTCATGGTTACATGTTCACTTTAAGCTACCTTCATTGTTTCTGTTTAATCTTCATGGTTACATGTTCACTTTAAACTACCTTCATTGTTTCTGTTTAATCTTTATGGTTACATGTTCACTTTAAGCTACCTTCAATGTTTCTGTTTAATCTTCATGGTTACATGTTCATTTTAAGCTACCTTCATTGTTTCTGTTTAGTCTTCATGGTTACATGTTCACTTTAAGCTACCTTCATTGTTTCTGTTTAATCTTCATGGTTACACGTTCACTTTAAGCTACCTTCAATATTTCTGTTTAATCTTCATGGTTACATGTTCACTTTAAGCTACCTTCAATGTTTCTGTTTAATCTTCATGGTTACATGTTCACTTTAAGCTACCTTCAATGTTTCTGTTTAATCTTCATGGTTACATGTTCACTTTAAGCTACCTTCATTGTTTCTGTTTACTTTTCGTGGTTACATGTTCACTTTAAGCTACCTTCATTGTTTCTGTTTAATCTTCATGGTTACATGTTCACTTTAAGCTACCTTCATTGTTTCTGTTTAATCTTCATGGTTACATGTTCACTTTAAGCTACCTTCATTGTTTCTGTTTAATCTTCATGGTTACATGTTCACTTTAAGCTACCTTCAATGTTTCTGTTTAATCTTCATGGTTACATGTTCACTTTAAGCTACCTTCAATGTTTCTGTTTAATCTTCATGGTTACATGTTCACTTTAAGCTACCTTCATTGTTTCTGTTTAATCTTCATGGTTACATGTTCACTTTAAGCTACCTTCATTGTTTCTGTTTAATCTTCATGGTTACATGTTCACTTTAAGCTACCTTCATTGTTTCTGTTTAATTTTCATGGTTACATGTTCACTTTAAGCTACCTTCATTGTTTCTGTTTAATCTTCATGGTTACATGTTCACTTTAAGCTACCTTCATTGTTTCTGTTTAATCTTCATGGTTACATGTTCACTTTAAGCTACCTTCATTGTTTCTGTTTAATCTTCATGGTTACATGTTCACTTTAAACTACCTTCATTGTTTCTGTTTAATCTTTATGGTTACATGTTCACTTTAAGCTACCTTCAATGTTTCTGTTTAATCTTCATGGTTACATGTTCACTTTAAACTACCTTCATTGTTTCTGTTTAATCTTTATGGTTACATGTTCACTTTAAGCTACCTTCAATGTTTCTGTTTAATCTTCATGGTTACATGTTCATTTTAAGTTACCTTCATTGTTTCTGTTTAGTCTTCATGGTTACATGTTCACTTTAAGCTACCTTCATTGTTTCTGTTTAATCTTCATGGTTACACGTTCACTTTAAGCTACCTTCAATATTTCTGTTTAATCTTCATGGTTACATGTTCACTTTAAGCTACCTTCAATGTTTCTGTTTAATCTTCATGGTTACATGTTCACTTTAAGCTACCTTCATTGTTTCTGTTTAATTTTCATGGTTACATGTTCACTTTAAACTACCTTCATTGTTTTTGTTTACTTTTCGTGGATTACATGTTCACTTTAAACTACCTTCATTATTTTTGTTTAATTTTCGTGGTTACATGTTCACTTTAAGCTACCTTCATTGTTTCTGTTTAATCTTCATGGTTACATGTTCACTTTAAGCTACCTTCAATGTTTCTGTTTAATCTTCATGGCTACATGTTCACTTTAAGCTACCTTCAATGTTTCTGTTTAATCTTCATGGTTACATGTTCACTTTAAGCTACCTTCAATGTTTCTGTTTAATCTTCGTGGTTACATGTTCACTTTAAGCTACCTTCATTGTTTCTGTTTAATCTTCATGGTTACATGTTCACTTTAAGCTACCTTCATTGTTTCTGTTTAATCTTCATGATTACATGTTCACTTTAAGCTACCTTCATTGTTTCTGTTTAATCTTCATGGTTACATGTTCACTTTAAGCTACCTTCAATGTTTCTGTTTAATCTTCATGGTTACATGTTCACTTTAAGCTACCTTCATTGTTTCTGTTTAATCTTCATGGCTACATGTTCACTTTAAGCTACCTTCATTGTTTCTGTTTAATCTTCATGGTTAGATGTTCACTTTAAGCTACCTTCAATGTTTCTGTTTAATCTTCATGGTTACATGTTCACTTTAAACTACCTTCATTGTTTCTGTTATTTTTCGTGGTTACATGTTCACTTTAAGCTACCTTCATTGTTTCTGTTTAATCTTCATGGTTACATGTTCACTTTAAGCTACCTTCATTGTTTCTGTTTAATCTTCATGGTTACATGTTCACTTTAAGCTACCTTCATTGTTTCTGTTTAATTTTCATGGTTAAATGTTCACTTTAAACTACCTTCATTGTTTTTGTTTACTTTTCATGGTTACATGTTCACTTTAAAGCTACCTTCATTGTTTCTGTTTAATCTTCATGGTTACATGTTCACTTTAAACTACCTTCATTGTTTCTGTTCAATCTTCATGGTTACATGTTCACTTTAAACTACCTTCATTGTTTCTGTTTACTTTTCGTGGTTACATGTTCAGTTTAAGCTATCTTCATTGTTTCTGTTTAATCTTCATGGTTACATGTTCACTTTAAACTACCTTCATTGTTTCTGTTTAATCTTCATGGTTACATGTTCACTTTAAGCTACCTTCATTGTTTCTGTTTAATTTTCATGGTTACATGTTCACTTTAAACTACCTTCATTGTTTTTGTTTACTTTTCGTGGTTACATGTTCACTTTAAGCTACCTTCATTGTTTCTGTTTAATCTTCATGGTTACATGTTCACTTTAAACTACCTTCATTGTTTCTGTTCAATCTTCATGGTTACATGTTCACTTTAAACTACCTTCATTGTTTTTGTTTAATTTTCATGGTTACATGTTCACTTTAAGCTACCTTCATTGTTTCTGTTTAATCTTCATGGTTACATGTTCACTTTAAACTACCTTCATTGTTTCTGTTTAATCTTCATGGTTACATGTTCACTTTAAGCTACCTTCATTGTTTCTGTTTAATTTTCATGGTTACATGTTCACTTTAAACTACCTTCATTGTTTTTGTTTAATTTTCATGGTTACATGTTCACTTTAAACTACCTTCATTGTTTTTGTTTCCTTTTCGTGGTTACATGTTCACTTTAAGCTACCTTCATTGTTTCTGTTTAATCTTCATGGTTACATGTTCACTTTAAGCTACCTTCATTGTTTCTGTTTAATCTTCATGGTTACATGTTCACTTTAAGCTACCTTCAATGTTTCTGTTTAATTTTCATGGTTTCATGTTCACTTTAAGCTATTTTCAATGTTTCTGTTTAATCTTCATGTTTACATGTTCACTTTAAGCTACCTTCATTGTTTCTGTTTAATCTTCTTGGTTACATGTTCACCTTAAGCTACCTTCATTGTTTCTGTTTAATTTGTGCATGATACCTCTTCTCTTTTTCAAAATGAACAATCTATTAATGTTATTATTTAACAATTTTGTAAGAATTCCCTTCAAGCTGTATGGTTAAATATATATATTATTAATTCCAAGTTCAACAACAGATATATGTTAAAATATTTTATTACTTCTATTCGCCCACAAAAGCACGAGATGTGTATACGGACTTATATTGCTAGAAATCGAATTTCGATATCCGTGGTTCGCAGAGCAGAGATAGCTCTTTGTGCTTTAAACCAAAATAAGCAAATAAATTATCCTTTTCTGCCTAACTATGATTAATAATTAAGAAAACAACAATGTCACAATATTAATTATATTTTGTTGTTTGTTTTGTTTTGTTTTTGAATTTTGCACAAATCAACTAGAGGGCTATCTGCGCGAGCCGACCCTAATTTAGCAGTGTAAGATTAGAGGGAAAGCAGCTAGTCATCACCACCCACCGCCAACTCTTGAACTACTCTTTTACCAACGAATAGTGTGATTGACCGTCTCATTACGACGCCCCCACGGCTGAAAGGGCGAGCATGTTTGGTGCGACCTGAAATTCGAACCCGCGATCCTCATATTTTATATTAAATTAAATAGATATTTCTACTTGTGAAAGATGTTTTACTTCCTATTTCACTTCTCCCCCCCCAAAAAAAAAATATATTAATAGTTTCAGCTATGTTATTAAAATGCTCAATTTTTGTTTTGCCAGAGAATCTTTTATTAAATGCATTTTGTTAGTGGATATTAATTGGTATAAGTTTTACCCTGAAGATTTATTCGCTTATAAATCTCATAAAAAGTCAATAAACAGAAAATATAACCATAAAATCCAAGAGAGTTGTTTCACTGTAACAGAATGTTTAGTTTTTTTCCACCATGATAAGTGAAACACTTATTATAACAGAGTTGTAAAATCTGAGATTGGATTAAAACGATTATTTCTTATCGTTGGATCTTGGTATGTGCGTCATGAACATGTCTCTAGAGGCACGTGGGTGAATTAACTTATAATATTAGGAACACATATTATTTCAAGCCAGTTATGTCAATAATGTAGTGTACGGCATGGACAGATGGTTAGAGCGCCTGACTCCTAATTTGAGGGTCGAAGGTTTGAATCTCCGTCACACCAAACATGATCGCCGTTTTAGCTGTGGAGAGTTATTATGTTACGGTTAGTCCAACTATTTGTTGATAAAAAGCAGTCTAAAAGTTGGTGGCGGGTGGTGATGATCAGCTGTCTTCCTTCTAGTCTCACACTGCTAAATTAGAGATGGCTAGCGCAGATAGCCCTCGCGTTACTTTGTGCGAAATGAAAAACAAACAACCACTTAACAAGTCTAGAGCGCGAAGCAAGTGCAGCAGCTTGAACCTTGGGCTTTACGATACTCATTCTAGCATGATAATCAAAATGCTACGGTATGCTCTCGGAACACTGACCACGGTCACTTTTAAACAATTATGCCTTCTTTGTCTTTCTTTCACATCTAAATCCGCGCTACTATTTCCAGCATAACATATCAACAAGTTTACTAACACTACACTTACTAAACTGCTACTTAAACTTTGTTACACCGTAAGCACAAATTTATACAATGGAATATCTGTCCTTTAACCTCCAGTATTGAAACCCCAAAATATTGTTAACAAGATACTAAAGATATTGTTTCATTAGTTTAGTTGTTACACACGTGTTACTAACTAAAGATATTGTTAACGTTTCATCAGTTTAGTTGTTACACACGTGTTACTAACTAAAGATATTGTTAACGTTTCATCAGTTTAGTTGTTACACATCTGTTTCTATCTAATGATATTGTTAACGTTTCATCAGTTTAGTTGTTACACACCTGTTACAAACTAATGATATTGTTAACGTTTCATCAGTTTAGTTGTTACACACCTGTTACTAACTAATGATATTGTTAACGTTTCATTAGTTTAGTTGTTACACACGTGTTACTAACTAAATATATTGTTAACGTTTCATCAGTTTAGTTGTTACACACCTGTTACTAACTAATGATATTGTTACGCTTCATCAGTTTAGTTGTTACACATCTTTTTCTAACTAATGATATTATTAACGTTTCATCAGTTTAGTTGTTACACACCTGTTACAAACTAAAGATATTGTTAACGTTTCATCATTTCAGTTGTTACACACCTGTTACAAACTAACAATCGGGTTATCGTCTCACCAACTTTATAAAGCGCTGAATCTAATGATTTAAGGGTTTTAACTACAGTTGGTTTTAATGGCTACTTATACGTGTCACAAGTTATACACATGGAAAGGACACATCTGTTGTGCCATCATGCAATAAAAAACGAAAATAAACGAAATATATTTTTGTTAGCGTTTGATTACCTTACTATAAAAACCAGTATGAGACGCGAGTGTTTAATTAATGAAACGTTATGTCCTTTTAGAAACAAAAGTCAATTATTTGTCTTCCTATTTACTCTCAAATGTGAAACGTCCTTTCGTGAACTTGTGTTTTATTACACGAAGTTAAAGAAACCCGGATGTAATAAGTCAGCATTTTTAATCAAATGAGTCCCACAAGTAGCTGTGTTATATAGAAATTCCGCATTTTTTGCTAGGCAGTTACAATCAGCGATCGTTTCTTTTTCCACGAAACTCGTCTCTACAGTTCCGTCTGTTCTTTGACTAAATCTTGCACATATATTTACGTGTTAAGATTCCCACGAGTCCTGACCTCCTTCTAGACGTTCACTACCAACCAGAAATAGTCCAGTATTTTTCACTCTGCACCAAAGCTGTTTCTTCAATAAATAACAATTATTACTCGTGACTCGTGTTTTATTATTTCCGATATAAGAAAAAAATCTTGACTTTCTGAAAAATTCACTACTGGTTCTCATAAAAACAATACAAGAACCGTGAATTAGAGATGTAGAAACAAAGAAACTATTCAATAAGAAGAACAATTCTACAGCGACAAGACGTCGGACATATTTGTTTCCTCAGCTGAACAGTAGAAAAAGTAACTAAGAAATTGAAGCTAAACTAGTCAAACATTGACGGCACACTGAAGTATGGTCAGAATATCGGCATAGGACCTTATTATTATTGTTGAACAATACAATAATAAAAGTTAGAGTTTAACTGTTCAACTTCTAGACAGTAAAATAATAATAGTTAAAGTTTAATTGTTAAAGTTTTAGACAGTAAAATAATAATATTAAAGTTTAACAATTCATCTTCTAGACAATACAATAATAATATTTAGAGTTCAACTGCTCAACTTTTAGAATATACAATAATAATAGTTAGAGTTTAAATGTTCACATTTTAGAAAGTACAATAATAATAGTTAGGTTTATTGTTCATCTTTTAGATAACATAATAACAATAGAGTTTAATTGTTCAATTTTTAGACAATACAATAATAATGATCAGAATTTAACTGTTCAACCTCTATACAGTACAATAATAATATTAGAGTTTAACTGTTCATATTTTACAAAATACTACATAACAGTTTGAGGTTAACAATTCAAACTAATGTTGCGAATCTAAGTAACAGATAGAAACCAAGTGTAGCTAATGTTGTGAAACCGAGTAACAGATAATAATTAGTAACTAAATGCCTAATCAAAGTCCAACTATTGAATCATAATTTAAAGTTTCATTCTAATATTGTGTAAAAATTATTCTTTCTCTTATCACACTGACAATAACTTTCCTGAAAAGGAACATTTATTTTTATTCTTAAAAATAACTTATGTATCAGTGAGATGTCGTTTACATGGTTGGCATAACTTACTTATGTATCAGAGAGATGTCGTTTACATGGTTGACATAACTTATGTATCAGAGAGATGTCGTTTACGTGGTTTACATAACTTACTTATGTATCAGAGAGATGTCGTTTACGTGGTTGACATAACTTACTTATGTATCAGAAAGATGTCGTTTGCATGGTTGACATAACTTACTTATGTATCAGAGAGATGTCGTTTACGTGGTTGACATAACTTACTTATGTATCAGAGAGATGTCGTTTACGTGGTTGACATAACTTACTTATGTATCAGAGAGATGTTGTTTACGTGGTTGACATAACTTACTTATGTATCAGAGAGATGTCGTTTACATGGTTGACATAACTTACTTATGTATCAGAAAGATGTCGTTTGCATGGTTGACATAACTTACTTATGTATCAGAGAGATGTCGTTTACGTGGTTGACATAACTTACTTATGTATCAGAGAGATGTCGTTTACATGGTTGACATAACTTACTTATGTATCAGAGAGATGTCGTTTACATGGTTGACATAACTTACTTATGTATCAGAAAGATGTCGTTTGCATGGTTGACATAACTTACTTATGTATCAGAGAGATGTCGTTTACGTGGTTGACATAACTTACTTATGTATCAGAGAGATGTCGTTTACATGGTTGACATAACTTACTTATGTATCAGAGAGATGTCGTTTACATGGTTGACATAACTTACTTATGTATCAGAGAGATGCCGTTTACATGGTTGACATAACTTACTTATGTATCAGAGAGATGTTGTTTACATGGTTGAATATTATAGATTGTTTTGATTTTCATTTCTCTCATAATTTATTATTACCCAAAACCTTTCTTAACACGAAACTTAACACTTACTGGTGGTTCTTTTGAGACATATGTAATTAATCTAGGGTAAATTAATTATATTCTAAGTAACTTGCCTGTAGTTAAAGTTTAAGAAATTTCAAATTAAGGAAATAAAACAAATTATGCTTTAAACCAGGAATTATATTATGTTCCTTAATACAATTACATTTTCAGGTGTTTAATATTCATAGGATGACTGTTTGAGTGTTCGTTGTTCCTTGAACGACCTGTAAACTGTGTAAATTTCATTATGTATTCTACTCACTAATTCAGGTATTGCGGGTCTCGGACATTAAAATACAACCTCATCTGTGTGAAGGAATTTGGAACAGTAACCTTTGTGTTCTTAGAAAACTTTTATATTTACGTCTAATTTTTATCTCCTTAAGGGAACATCGAATGTTTATCTTAACTACTTGAAGATGGTTTTCAAAGGTTAAGTTACTTTAAAGATGTTTGCAGGTTCTGTCACAAAAGTGCGATATTTTCATCTTTCATCTTGTTGTCAAATATACACATGTGAACAAACACTTTGATTCTTCATGTGTATTTACGTAAATGACAATTACTTTCAACAAAAGAATCGATTTTAAGGAGAGCAAACCTCGAAATCATGTCTGTCAAGTGAACTCTCCGAAAAACAAAATATAATTTCTTCGTAAATAGAACAGATTACTTGTGAAGTTTCACCTTTAGAGAAGCTGTCTTCGTTTCTTATTAAATGTAAGCTACAGTGAGGATCTTATTTCCTGGAAGTTTTATCTGGTGTGTTAAAATTACGTTTGTATCCTGCTGGTTCAGCGAGATGCTAAAACCCAGGTATCGATTTCTAGGTGAGTTCAACTCTGAGAATCTACTGTGCAGCATTGTGTTTGAGAACAAATAAACAAAATTGAAATCTGTCTTACGAAAAGTTAAGTGGTTAACATAAACCTGATGAGATAAAATTCCTCGTTTTAGGGTTTGATTTAAATTTCGTGCAAAGCTACACGAGGGCTATCTGCACTAGCTGTCCCTAGTTTAGTAATGAGAAACTAAAGGGATTGAGTTTATGGCTTCATTTGAATTTCGCGCAAAGATAACTCGAGGGCTATCTGCGCTGGCCGTCCCTAATTTAGTAGTGTAAGACTAGAGGGAAGGCAGCTAGTCATCACCATCCACCGCCAACTCTTGGGCTACTCTTTTACCAACGAATAGTGGGAGTTGCCGCACATTATAACGCCCCCACGACTGAAAGGGCGAGCATGTTTGAACCCGCGACCCTCGAATTACGAGTCGAACGCCTTAACACGCTTGGGCGAACAGGAAACAAATACGGTTACGAACCGGTATAAACCCCGGAAAGTTCGTATAAACATATTTCGACGTCAAGCAACTTTTACTGGTATCGAATGTATAACAAAATACTAGGTCTTAGCAGTCACGAAACACTATATCTTAATGAAGCACTTGGCGTGGATAGAAAAATTTCCTTCTATAAATTTAATTTGAAGTGAACAAAGACGTCTATTGAATAACACGTTTGAAAAGTCGTGTTTCTATTTCTGAGATTTTGAGGATTATCTACCGTTGTTCAAGACCCCACCAGGGGGTGTCTGTGTTGCGTGTCAAAATCGTCAATTTTCCTGAATGTTTTCATTCAGAATATATCCTCTCGTTCAAAGGGATTAGTTTAACAACATAAGTCTTTCGAAATTCATCCAGTTTCATTTCTCATGAATAACCATCGTTTAGGTGCGTTTCTTTTTTTGTTTAAATTAATTCAATTAGATATCAGGACAGTCGGTTTAGGGATTTATCCGAATGAACCACATTCCACCTGGTGTACAATTCAGTAGTTAACAGCTTTTCCATAATTTTCGGTATTTTTCTTAAAAAACCCGCAAGATGTCGTCACTGTGCAGGCGCTAATTTTGTCAACGCTTCCTCTACGTTTACTGTGAAACATTTTCGAGAATTACACGTAGCAAGATAGTAAGCAGCGTTTCTTCGCTTTAAGTACCGTTAAAAGTTTTATCTTGAAGCAAAATATTAACTACTCAAGCAGAAAATAAATGAATACAGGTATATAAACCTTTATAATACTTTCTTACGGTTGTTAATCTAAGCGGTGTTCCAATGATTCATGCCAAACGCCGTTTAAACAGCATCGGAAAACTTACGAAGAGAAAACAATTACGATAAAAAAAAAAAAAAATTCTACCCATGATGGCGAAGATAAATTGATATAAATATTTAACATTACTTTGTTTCATCGTCAATGAGAATGAGGGACACAGTGTGGTTGAAATACTCGTCCAATTTTGAAAGTCCCTAAAGGTCAATAACTTATAGTTATAAGAAACTACTTGTCACACATTAGAAGGAATTAGGCCTAAAGTATTCAACACATTAGAAGGAACTAGGCCTAAAGTATTCATCTTTCGTACTTCATTGTATGCTTAATGAATTTCTTTATGCATAAAAATACATAGAAGGGTAAGTTACTTCTGATATTTAAACCATATTTATATACACTCAAAATCTATATAATATAGATATAACAGTACTGTCTGTTCTCTATATAAATATACTATTACTGTCAGTTGTCTATATAAATACAATAGTACTGTCTATTATCTATATAAATACAATAGTACTGTTTGTTATCTATATAAATATACTATTACTGTCAGTTGTCTATATAAATATAACAGGACTGTCTGTTATCTATATAAATATACTATTACTGTCAGTTGTCTATATAAATGTAACAGTACTGTCTGTTCTCTATATAAATACAATAGTATTGTTCGTTATCTATATAAATACAATAGTACTGTCTATTATCTATATAAATATAACAGGACTGTCTGTTATCTATATAAATATACTATTACTGTCAGTTGTCTACTGTGTATAAATAAAAGACTACTGTCAGTTATTTATATAAATATAACAGTTCTGTCTGTTATCTGCATAAATATAACACTAGTGTTGTTTTTTTGTATATTCATATAAGTACTTCACAAGATGATAATGGGTCTTGACCAAAACTTGTATGGAAGTTCTTCAGTTTGGTTTTGGTTTGTTCGGGATTTCGCGCAAAGCTACACGAGGGCTATCTGCGCTAGCCGTTCCTAATTTAACAGTGTAAGGCTAGAGGGAAGGCAGCTAGTCATCACCACTTACCGCCAACTCTTGGGCTACTCTTTTACCAACGAATAGCGGGATTTAGCGCACATTATAACGCCCTCACGGCTGAAAGGGCGAGCACGATTGGCGCGACGGGGATGCGAACCCGCAACCCTCAGATTAAGAGTCGCACGCCTTAACACGCTTGGCCATGCCGGGCTAGACTAGAGGGAAGGCAGCTCGTCATGTTGGAAGATAACCTTTCATTAGTGACGAACTTCCATAACTTCCATACACGTAATGGGTGTTCCATTTGGTATTTAATAATATATCTTATGTAATAATCACTATGTTGAGTAAGATACTCAATATTATTATTTTAATTTCAAAACGAGTTTCACATATCTTTATAATTCTTCTTTCTACATGCGGTCATTCTATTTCTCACGTCTGTTCATCTTTAAAACATACCTGAACACAACTTGTATAGAAAAAAGTCCTGTAGTAAGGCATTCATGTCCGAAGCACAAAATTCCTCCCTTCATGCTTTCCATAAGCTATATACTATGAAAAGAAGACGGTTTTTAGGAGCAGTTTTAATAGCCTTTACCATTTTTCAGTTGCATTAGTTATGCGACGATTAAACAGATATGTCTTGGATGCAACTTTCGAAGAGCTGGCTTGTACCATTTTTCAATAAAGAGATCCATTTTCAATTTGTTGCATAGTGTTGAAAGTCACGTTGTAAGTGATTTTCAACACTGTTCTTTGGGTTCGTGGTTTCTCTCTCATATTTACATACCTGGGATATGTTATGTTGATCCGTATTCCTTTTGTTTTACTTTTCTCAATGCCACTAAATAGAATAGTTAATCCATTCATGAACATTTTAACTCTTGGATCTAAACACAATTTAAATTTGAGTGCACGAACTCTTTGCGGTTTCAAATCCTTCCCAAATGAGATCAGTTTTCAGTGACACACATTACCTACAAACACCAAACAGTGTCAACATTGAATCCTTATACATTCCGTTCCACAACAGCTTATATTAATTAACGTTATCACTTGGTTTACCGTTTTATCTATCTAAAATACTTGAAATATAACGTACTAAACACTTCGTGCAACAAACAACTTAGATTTAGGATTATTGGATTAGATTTAGGTTTTATTGAAATGCATTGAATTTAATAGAACATCTCGAAATTTCTTTGATTTGAGAGCTTTATGTTAATTATAAATACATCTATAATACATCTATAATACATCTACATCTATAATACATCTATAAATACATCTATAATACATCTACATCTATAATACATCTACGTCTGTAATACATCTATAATACATCTACATCTATAATACATCTATACTACATCTATAATACATCTATCAGATGATCTGATAATACATCTATAATACATCTACATCTATAATACATCTATAAATACATCTATAATACATCTATAAATACATCTATAATACATCTATCAGATGATCTGATAATACAAATAGACTTTCAGAAGTGTAAAGAAAAATATACTTGAAGCCTTACTTATACAACAACTTAAACCCAAAACAAACCAATATAAGGGAACACCTTTATACCTATATTAATATAATAAAATAAATACCCTGATCCCAAGGTTATTTAGACAGGAAACATGAATATAAATGTTCATGTATTAAAAGATGTTCGAAAGTCTGGAAACAATAAACCAAAGGATACCAGTTGCCATAATAATGAACCGACATTCTGACATGTGTACCAGTAAAAGCAAAACCCTCCTAATTTTTCAGGATGTATGAGGAGCGACCGAAGAAAATCATTCTGACATCACAGATAAATGGCTGCCAATACATATTACTATTTACCTACATGGCCCGGCACGGCCAGGTGGGTTACGGCGTTCGACTCGTAATCTGAAGGTCGCGAGTTCGAATCCCCGTCGCACCTAACATGGTCGCCCTTTAAGCCGTGGGGGCATTATAACGTGACGGTCAATCCCACTGTTCGTTTGTAAAAGAGTAGCCCAAGAGTTGGCGGTGGGTGGTGATGACTAGCTGCCTTCTTGTCTTACACTACTAAATTAGGGACGGCTAGCGCAGATAGCTCTTGAACAGCTTTGCGTGAAATTCAAAAACAAACAAAAAATTTACCTACGTAGAATTGGTTGTATGAAGCTCATTACTGTGTTGAAAAATATGATGTTAAAAATAAACAATATAAAGAACAAATCTTTAACCTAAAAAGTACGATAATCAGCAAATAAAAACACAATTACTTAAATTAAATATATCAACAGATTGTCAGTCAAATCTTTCACTCACATATATTGATATAACCGACACTTAAATGGTTAGAAATTTTCCTTCTTTGAGTTATTTTTTACTTCAAACAAACTAAACAGAAAAATTATCATTCTTACGTTTAATAATATAGACGATTCTTTGGACATAGTGTTCCTCTGGTACTGCCTTAGAGAAAAACTGTGTAGATCCAATTATCATCAATCAGAGTCCACTTCCATGATATTAACAGGAAATGCTACAACTAATAAATTCCACTTCCTTCATATTAACTGGAAATGCTACAACTAATAAATTCCACTTCCATCATATTAACTGGAAATGCTACAACTAATAAATTCCACTTCTGTGATATTAACTGGAAATGCTCCAACTAATAAATTCCACTTCCATGATATTAACTGGAAATGCTACATCTAATAAATTCCACTTCTGTGATATTAAACGGAAATGCTACAACTAATAAATTTCACTTCCATGATATTAACTAGAAATGCTAAAACTAATAAATTCCATTTTTGAACCGTGCTCTTCGGTGGATCAGTGGGAATTCTGAGGGATTATAACGCTAAAATATTGTGTTTTGATAGCCACAAGGAACTAAGAACAGATAGCCCATTACGTGAGTGTGGGCTTAAATGAGAAACAATGAAATCGTAAAGGGAAGTCCTGGCAGTGATAGTTTCAATAAATTATAAATTAAATCATCACGAGTCACTTCGTGTAAAAACCAACAAACATGAAATAATGATCCTAGTATTAACTTGAAGAAGTGATTGTTGACAAAGGCACTTGATTGGATACTGATATCGAATTAGTATGTCTATTTCATGTGATAATAAATGCAGTTACGAATACAATGATTTTTAATTAGAAAAACATGCTTTTATTGTTTAACTTCTATTAACATTAACGGAACATAAAAAAGATAGCAGACATTAATGAAATACGTAATTAGAGATCACGAAACCAAAGGATAAATAAGAGGGCATAACGAAAACACTAAAAGAGAATGAAATATTTGAAAATATGAATAGATAACTCAATGTGTTTTATTAGAATACTACATAATATGTATCTGTGCTAGTCGTCACTCAATTAGCAGTGTAAGACAAGGTAACTAACTAGTCCTCAGCGCCAACTCTTACATTACACTTTTACTAACGAAGAGTGGGATTGACTGTACTGTTTTAAGGCCCCCAATAATGAGTATGTTTGGTGTGGCAGAGATTCGAACACGAAACTCTGAGATCAGGAGCTGAGCACCCTAACCACCCACAAATGTTGGGTCTAGATGATAGGACATGATCTTATCTCAAGAAAGTGTTACTTTTACCTCATCATACTTTCTGAGTGAAAGTTTATATTTTGCAAAGTGTAAAGTGTTTGTTTGTTTTTGAATTTCGTGCAAAACGACTCAAGGGCTATCTACGCTAGCCGTCCCTAATTTAGCAGTGTAAGACTAGAGGGAAGGCAGCTAGTCATTACCACCAACCGCCAGCTCTTGGGCTACTCTTTTACCAACGAATAGTGGGATTGACCGTCACATTATAACGCCCCCACGACTGTAAGGGTGAGCACGTTTGGCGCGAAGGGGATGTGAACCCGCGATCCTCGGATTAACACGTCGCACGTCTTAACACATTTGGTCATGTCGGGCCCTGGTGTAAAGAAACACCAGAACATTCTGACATTTGAATACATATGTACTAAAACACCAGAACATTCTGACATTTGAATACATATGTGGTAAAACACCAGAACATTCTGACATTTGAATACATATGTGGTAAAACACCAGAACATTCTGACATTTGAATACATATGTACTAAAACACCAGAACATTCTGACATTTGAATACATATGTGGTAAAACACCAGAACATTCTGACATTTGAATACATATGTACTAAAACACCAGAACATTCTGACATTTAAATACATATGTGGTAAAACACCAGAACATTCTGACATTTGAATACATATGTACTAAAACACCAGAACATTCTGACATTTGAATACATATGTGGTAAAACACCAGAACATTTTGACATTTGAATACATATGTGGTAAAACACCAGAACATTCTGACATTTGAATACATATGTGGTAAAACACCAGAACATTCTGACATTTGAATACATATGTACTAAAACACCAGAACATTCTGAAATTTGAATACATATGTACTAAAACACCAGAACATTCTGACATTTGAATACATATGTACTAAAACACCAGAACATTCTGACATTTGAATACATATGTACTAAAACACCAGAACATTCTGACATTTGAATACATATGTACTAAAACACCAGAACATTCTGACATTTGAATACATATGTACTAAAACACCAGAACATTCTGACATTTAAATACATATGTGGTAAAACACCAGAACATTCTGACATTTGAATACATATGTACTAAAACACCAGAACATTCTGACATTTGAATACATATGTGGTAAAACACCAGAACATTTTGACATTTGAATACATATGTGGTAAAACACCAGAACATTCTGACATTTGAATACATATGTGGTGAAACACCAGAACATTCTGACATTTGAATACATATGTACTAAAACACCAGAACATTCTGACATTTGAATACATATGTACTAAAACACCAGAACATTCTGACATTTGAATACATATGTGGTAAAACACCAGAACATTCTGACATTTGAATACATATGTACTAAAACACCAGAACATTCTGACATTTGAATACATATGTACTAAAACACCAGAACATTCTGACATTTGAATACATATGTGGTAAAACACCAGAACATTCTGACATTTGAATACATATGTGGTAAAACACCAGAACATTCTGACATTTGAATACATATGTACTAAAACACCAGAACATTCTGACATTTGAATACATACGTACTAAAACACCAGAACATTCTGACATTTGAATACATATGTACTAAAACACCAGAACATTCTGACATTTGAATACATATGTACTAAAACACCAGAACATTCTGACATTTGAATACATATGTACTAAAACACCAGAACATTCTGACATTTGAATACATATGTACTAAAACACCAGAACATTCTGACATTTGAATACATTTGTGGTAAAACACCAGAACATTCTGACATTTGAATACATATGTACTAAAACACCAGAACATTCTGACATTTGAATACATATGTACTAAAAGACCAGAACATTCTGACATTTGAATACATATGTACTAAAAGACCAGAACATTCTGACATTTGAATACATTTGTGGTAAAACACCAGAACATACTGACATTTGAATACATATGTACTAAAACACCAGAACATTCTGACATTTGAATACATATGTGGTAAAACACCAGAACATTCTGACATTTGAATACATATGTACTAAAACACCAGAACATTCTGACATTTGAATACATATGTACTAAAACACCAGAACATTCTGACATTTGAATACATATGTGGTAAAACACCAGAACATTCTGACATTTGAATACATATGTACTAAAACACCAGAACATTCTGACATTTGAATACCTATGTGGTAAAACACTAGAACATTCTGACATTTGAATACATATGTACTAAAACACCAGAACATTTTGACATTTGAATACATATGTACTAAAACACCAGAACATTCTGACATTTGAATACATATGTGGTAAAACACCAGAACATTCTGACATTTGAATACATATGTACTAAAACACCAGAACATTCTGACATTTGAATACCTATGTGGTAAAACACCAGAACATTCTGACATTTGAATACATATGTGGTAAAACACCAGAACATTCTGACATTTGAATACATATGTACTAAAACACCAGAACATTCTGAAATTTGAATACATATGTACTAAAACACCAGAACATTCTGACATTTGAATACATATGTACTAAAACACCAGAACATTCTGACATTTGAATACATATGTACTAAAACACCAGAACATTCTGACATTTGAATACATATGTACTAAAACACCAGAACATTCTGACATTTGAATACATATGTACTAAAACACCAGAACATTCTGACATTTAAATACATATGTGGTAAAACACCAGAACATTCTGACATTTGAATACATATGTACTAAAACACCAGAACATTCTGACATTTGAATACATATGTGGTAAAACACCAGAACATTTTGACATTTGAATACATATGTGGTAAAACACCAGAACATTCTGACATTTGAATACATATGTGGTGAAACACCAGAACATTCTGACATTTGAATACATATGTACTAAAACACCAGAACATTCTGACATTTGAATACATATGTACTAAAACACCAGAACATTCTGACATTTGAATACATATGTGGTAAAACACCAGAACATTCTGACATTTGAATACATATGTACTAAAACACCAGAACATTCTGACATTTGAATACATATGTACTAAAACACCAGAACATTCTGACATTTGAATACATATGTGGTAAAACACCAGAACATTCTGACATTTGAATACATATGTGGTAAAACACCAGAACATTCTGACATTTGAATACATATGTACTAAAACACCAGAACATTCTGACATTTGAATACATATGTACTAAAACACCAGAACATTCTGACATTTGAATACATATGTACTAAAACACCAGAACATTCTGACATTTGAATACATATGTACTAAAACACCAGAACATTCTGACATTTGAATACATATGTGCTAAAACACCAGAACATTCTGACATTTGAATACATTTGTGGTAAAACACCAGAACATTCTGACATTTGAATACATATGTACTAAAACACCAGAACATTCTGACATTTGAATACATATGTACTAAAAGACCAGAACATTCTGACATTTGAATACATATGTACTAAAAGACCAGAACATTCTGACATTTGAATACATTTGTGGTAAAACACCAGAACATACTGACATTTGAATACATATGTACTAAAACACCAGAACATTCTGACATTTGAATACATATGTGGTAAAACACCAGAACATTCTGACATTTGAATACATATGTACTAAAACACCAGAACATTCTGACATTTGAATACATATGTACTAAAACACCAGAACATTCTGACATTTGAATACATATGTGGTAAAACACCAGAACATTCTGACATTTGAATACATATGTACTAAAACACCAGAACATTCTGACATTTGAATACCTATGTGGTAAAACACTAGAACATTCTGACATTTGAATACATATGTACTAAAACACCAGAACATTTTGACATTTGAATACATATGTACTAAAACACCAGAACATTCTGACATTTGAATACATATGTGGTAAAACACCAGAACATTCTGACATTTGAATACATATGTACTAAAACACCAGAACATTCTGACATTTGAATACCTATGTGGTAAAACACCAGAACATTCTGACATTTGAATACATATGTACTAAAACACCAGAACATTCTGACATTTGAATACATATGAGGAGAAGAATCTATGCAAGTTTACCCAGGAAACGTTTTGGCGGGATAAGGCCTTCAACTCGTAATCTGAAGATTGCAGGTTCGAATCCCTGTTACCCCAAACATTCTCGCCCTTTCAGCCGTGTGGGCTTTATAATGTGACCGAGAAAGCATTCGACACTGCATGACACAATGGTCTTCGGTTCCGTATGTATGACATGGGACTACCGTGAGGAATTATTCGCTGTTTATCTAACTTTTTGGAAAATAGAAAATGTAAAGTAAACGTAGAGGGAACTTTCTCGGAGTTTTTCACTCCAGAAGCTGGAGTCCCTCAAGGAGGGGTGGTTAGCCCTATTCTCTTCATCATGTATGTAAACAATATGCCACTTAAAGACCCAAACCATGGATACGCGTCTCAGTTCGCTGATGATGTAGCAATTTGGAAAAGTGCCTCTACACTAGAAGTAGCAGCCACTAACATACAACCACAACTAAATAGATCATGTAAATATTGTGAAAAATATAGAGTTAAAATAAATACAGCGAAGACACAATTATTACTTTTTCAAAATCAACGAAACATCAAAAAGTTCAACCCCAGATCTACATGAACGGAGCGCTTCTCCAAACTGCTACATCTGCAAAATTTTTAGGGTTAACATATGATTCTAAACTTACGTGGATAAAACATGTAAATAACATAAAAACTAAAATTTGGGAAGAATACACAATGCTAGGAGTCTAACTGGTAAAAATTATGGAACAACACCGGAAAACATCATTAAAATAGACAAGACATGTGTTAGATCTGTAATAGACAATGCAGCTCCTGCATGGATTAATGTAAGTGTGAAACAAATACAAACCAAACTACAATCATTACAGAATACACTAATTACATATGTATACAGAGTACCTAAAACCACTTCATCAAAGTTCATGCATAATTACTCAAACACACAAAAAATACCAGGTAGACTTCTACATAGTACAATAAAATATTTTGATAAATATTGGCGAAAAAATGAGTTGTTATGCGAAATAAACAGATATTGTATATGTAATGATGAGAGACCTAAACACCTTTCACCGATAAATTTATACATTAGATCATTAAGCTGAGGTAGGAAAGGTCAATGTGTCGTGTGTTTTGTACCGTTAAGTAGAAAAGGACAGTGTGTCGTGTGTTTTGTACCGTTAAGTAGAAAAGGACAGTGTGTTGTGTGTTGTTGTACCGTTAAGTAGAAAAGGACAGTGTGTCGTGTGTTTTGTACCGTTAATTAGAAAAGGACAGTGTGTTGTGTGTTGTTGTACCATTAAGTAGAAAAGGACAATGTGTCGTGTGTTTTGTACCATTAAGTAGAAAAGGACAATGTGTCGTGTGTTTTGTACCATTCAGTAGAAAAGGACAATGTGTCGTGTGTTTTGTACCATTCAGTAGAAAAGGACAATGTGTCGTGTGTTTTGTACCATTAAGTAGAAAAGGACAATGTGTTGTGTGTTGTTGTACCATTAAGTAGAAAAGGACAGTGTGTCGTGTGTTTTGTACCATTCAGTAGAAAAGGACAATGTGTCGTGTGTTTTGTACCATTAAGTAGAAAAGGACAGTGTGTCGTGTGTTTTTCTATCATGAGATTAAAAAAGACAGTGTGTCGTGTGTTTTTCTATCATGAGATTAAAAAAGACAGTGTGACGTGTGTGGTTGTACAATCAGGTAGAAAAGGACAGAGTCTTCTGTGTTTTCATAGCAAAAGGAAGGAAAGAACAACGTGTGTAATATGTGTTTGAGCTTTCTTTCGTCTCATCTAAACATTTGAGGTATAAATAACTATCACAAGAACACATTAACCCTACATTCACTACATTGTACTCTCATGGAGGTGCCATACTTTAGTTTTCTTAATACACTACATTGTACTCTCATGGAGATGCCATACTTTAGTCTTCTTAATATACAACATTGTATTCTCATAAAAGACCCATATTTTACTTTTCCTAGGATAAAAGAATGTACTTTTATAGAAGTGATATATAATAATCTTCCTAGTACACAAAACTGTACTCTCATACAAATGCCATATTTTACTTTTTCATGTATACTGCACTGTACCCCCACATTTTATTTTTCATAATATACTAAACTGTACTATCATAGAGTTGCCATATTCTACTTTTTTTAGTATACTAGATTGCAGTCTCATAAGGTTGCCCATTTTCACTTTTCTTAGGATACTAGCTTGTTCTCCTATAAAGGTATCATATTTTATTTTTCCTGGTATACAACACTGCACTCTTATATAAAGGTATCATATTTTATTTTTCCTGGTATACAACACTGCACTCTTATATAAAGGTATCATATTTTATTTTTCCTGGTATACAACACTGCACTCTTATATAAAGGTATCATATTTTATTTTTCCTGGTATACAACACTGCACTCTTATATAAAGGTATCATATTTTATTTTTCCTGGTATACAACACTGCACTCTTATATAAAGGTATCATATTTTATTTTTCCTGGTATACAACACTGCTCTCTTATATAAAGGTATAATATTTTATTTTTCCTGGTATACAACACTGCACTCTTATATAAAGGTATAATATTTTATTTTTCCTGGTATACAACACTGCACTCTTATATAAAGGTATAATATTTTATTTTTCCTGGTATACAACACTGCACTCTTATATAAAGGTATAATATTTTATTTTTCCTGGTATACAACACTGCACTCTTATATAAAGGTATAATATTTTATTTTTCCTGGTATACAACACTGCACTCTTATATAAAGGTATAATATTTTATTTTTCCTGGTGTACAACACTGCAGTCTCATATAAAGGTATAATATTTTATTTTTCCTGGTATACAACACTGCACTCTTATATAAAGGTATAATATTTTATTTTTCCTGGTATACAACACTGCACTCTTATAGAGATGCCATATCTTATTTTTCCTACATTGTACTGACATAACAGAACCATCTTTCACTTTTCCAAGAATATTAAATTCTATCTCAGTGAGGTTCCATATAATACTTTTTTGTATGCTACATTGTACGCTCATAAATGTGCCATATTGTACTTTTACTACTATAGTACATTGTACTTTCTAAGAGGTGTCGTATTGCTTTTCCTAGTGTACAACATTGTATTTTCATAGAGGTACCACGTTTCACCTTTCCTATTATACTACATAGTACACTCCTAGAGGTGCAATGTTTGACTTTTTTAGTCAAACGTTTTACTATATGGAACTCTCATACATGTGACATGAGTTACTTGTTGTTATGTACAACATTCTACTCTCATAGACGTACCTTATTTTACTTTTCTTTGTATACTACATTGTACACTCATGAAGGTGCCAAATTTTACTGTTTTTGTTTTACTACATGGTAGTATCAAAAAGTTTACATGTTTTTGTTTTCCTAGTATACTAGATTGTACTCTCGTAGAGGTACTATGTTCTACTTTTCTAGCATACTACGCCCATAAAGGTGTCATATTTTACTTTTCCTAGTAAACAACATTGTACTCTCTTAGTGGTATCATGTTTTTTAATTTTTCACTATTTAACATCATACTCTCATAGAGGTGACATATTTTACTTTTCCTAGTGTACTATATTGTAATTTTATAAAGGTGTTATGTTTTACATTTTCTAGAAATACTACATTGTACTACTCTTTCTTAGGTTTCCATGTTTTACCATTCCTAATATACTACAATGTACTCTCTTAGAGGTGCCATACTTTACTTTTCCTAGTATACTACTTTGCTCTCTCTTAGAGTTCACATATTTTACTTTTCCTAGTATACTACTTTGTGCTCTTTAGGGTTTCCATATTTTACTTTTCCTGGTATACTACTTTGTACTCTTTAGGGTTTCCATATTTTACTTTTCCTGGTATACTACTTTGTACTCTTCTTAGGGTTTCCATATTTTACTTTTCCTAGTATACTACTTTTTGTACTCTTTAGGTTTCCATATTTTACTTTTCCTGGTTTACTACTTTGTACTCTTTAGGGTTTCCATATTTTACTTTTCCTGGTTTACTACTTTGTACTCTTTAGGGTTCCATATTTTACTTTTCCTGGTATACTACTTTGTACTCTTTAGGGGTTCCATATTTTACTTTTCCTGGTATACTACTTTGTACTCTTTAGGGTTCCATATTTTACTTTTCCTGGTTTACTACTTTGTACTCTTTAGGGTTTCCATATTTTACTTTTCCTGGTATACTACTTTGTACTCTTTAGGGTTTCCATATTTTACTTTTCCTAGTTTACTACTTTGTACTCTTTAGGGTTTCCATATTTTACTTTTCCTGGTTATACTACTTTGTTTACTCTTTAGGGTTTCCATATTTTACTTTTCCTGGTTATACTACTTTGTACTCTTTAGGGTTTCCATATTTTACTTTTCCTGGTTTACTACTTTGTACTCTTTAGGGTTCCATATTTTACTTTTCCTGGTTTACTACTTTGTACTCTTTAGGGTTTCCATATTTTACTTTTCCTGGTATACTACTTTGTGCTCTTTAGGGTTTCCATATTTTACTTTTCCTGGTATACTACTTTGTACTCTTTAGGGTTTCCATATTTTACTTTTCCTGGTTTACTACTTTGTACTCTTTAGGGTTCCATATTTTACTTTTCCTGGTTTACTACTTTGTACTCTTTAGGGTTTCCATATTTTACTTTTCCTGGTTTACTACTTTGTACTCTTTAGGGTTCCATATTTTACTTTTCCTAGTTTACTACTTTGTACTCTTTAGGGTTTCCATATTTTACTTTTCCTGGTTTACTACTTTGTACTCTTTAGGGTTCCATATTTTACTTTTCCTGGTTTACTACTTTGTACTCTTTAGGGTTCCATATTTTACTTTTCCTGGTTTACTACTTTGTACTCTTTAGGGTTTCCATATTTTACTTTTCCTTTACTACTTTTACTCTTTAGGGTTCCATATTTTACTACTTTGTACTCTTTAGGGTTTCCATATTTTACTTTTCCTGGTTTACTACTTTGTACTCTTTAGGGTTCCATATTTTACTTTTCCTGGTTTACTACTTTGTACTCTTTAGGGTTCCATATTTTACTTTTCCTGGTTACTACTACTTTGTAGGGTTCCTCTTTAGGTTATACTACTTTTCCATATTTTACTTTTCCTGGTTTACTACTTTGTACTCTTTAGGGTTCCATATTTTACTTTTCCTGGTTTACTACTTTGTACTCTTTAGGGTTCCATATTTTACTTTTCCTGGTTTACTACTTTGTACTCTTTAGGGTTTCCATATTTTACTTTTCCTGGTTTACTACTTTGTACTCTTTAGGGTTTCCATATTTTCCATACTTTTACTTTAGGGTTCCATATTTTACTTTTTACTACTTTGTACTCTTTAGGGTTTAGGGTTCCATATTTTACTTTTCCTAGTTTACTTTGTACTCTTTAGGGTTCCATATTTTACTTTTCCTGGTTTACTACTTTGTACTCTTTAGGGTTTCCATATTTTACTTTTCCTGGTTTACTACTTTGTACTCTTTAGGGTTTCCATATTTTACTTTTCCTGGTTTACTACTTTGTACTCTTTAGGGTTCCATATTTTACTTTTCCTGGTTTACTTTACTCTTTTTCCATATTTTACTTTTCCTGGTTTACTACTTTGTACTCTTTAGGGGTTCCATATTTTACTTTTCCTGGTTTACTACTTTGTACTCTTTAGGGTTTCCATATTTTACTTTTCCTGGTTTACTACTTTGTTCCTCTTTTACTTTTCCATACTTTTACTCTTTTTTCCTATTTTACTACTTTGTACTCTTTAGGGTTTCCATATTTTACTTTTCCTGGTTTACTACTTTGTACTCTTTAGGGTTCCATATTTTACTTTTCCTGGTTTACTACTTTGTACTCTTTAGGGTTCCATATTTTACTTTTCCTGGTTTACTACTTTGTACTCTTTAGGGTTTCCATATTTTACTTTTCCTGGTTTACTACTTTGTACTCTTTAGGGTTTCCATTTTACTTTTCCTGGTTTACTACTTTTCCTTTCCTAGTTTTAGGGTTATACTTTTCCTGGTTTTACTTTTCCTGTTTACTACTTTGTACTCTTTAGGGTTCCATATTTTACTTTTCCTGGTTTACTACTTTGTACTCTTTAGGGTTCCATATTTTACTTTTCCTGGTTTACTACTTTGTACTCTTTAGGGTTTCCATATTTTACTTTTCCTGGTTTACTACTTTGTACTCTTTAGGGTTCCATATTTTACTTTTCCTGGTTTACTACTTTGTACTCTTTAGGGTTTCCATATTTTACTTTCCTGGTTTACTACTTTGTACTCTTTAGGGTTTCCATATTTTACTTTTCCTGGTTTACTACTTTTTTGTACTCTTTGCTCTTTAGGGTTCCATATTTTACTTTTCCTGGTTCCATACTACTTTGTACTCTTTAGGGTTTCCATATTTTACTTTTCCTGGTTTACTACTTTGTACTCTTTAGGGTTTCCATATTTTACTTTTCCTGGTTTACTACTTTGTACTCTTTAGGGTTTCCATATTTTACTTTTCCTGGTTTACTTTGTACTCTTTGTTCCATATTTTACTTTTCTGGTTTACTTTGGGTTTCCATATTTTACTTTTCCTGGTTTACTACTTTGTTTACTACTACTCTTTAGGGTTTCCATATTTTACTTTTCCTAGTTTACTACTTTGTACTCTTTAGGGTTCCATATTTTACTTTTCCTGGTTTACTACTTTGTACTCTTTAGGGTTTCCATATTTTACTTTTCCTGGTTTACTACTTTGTACTCTTTAGGGGTTCCATATTTTACTGGTTTACTACTTTGTACTCTTTAGGGTTTCCATATTTTACTTTTCCTGTTTACTACTTTGTACTCTTTAGGGTTCCATATTTTACTTTTCCTGGTTTACTACTTTGTACTCTTTAGGGTTCCATATTTTACTTTTCCTGGTTTACTACTTTGTACTCTTTAGGGTTCCATATTTTACTTTTCCTGGTTTACTACTTTGTACTCTTTAGGGTTCCATATTTTACTTTTCCTGGTTTACTACTTTGTACTCTTTAGGGTTTCCATATTTTACTTTTCCTGGTTTACTACTTTGTACTCTTTAGGGTTCCATATTTTACTTTTCCTGGTTTACTACTTTGTGCTCTTTAGGGTTCCATATTTTACTTTTCCTGGTTTACTACTTTGTACTCTTTAGGGTTTCCATATTTTACTTTTCCTGGTTTACTACTTTGTACTCTTTAGGGTTTCCATATTTTACTTTTCCTGGTTTACTACTTTGTACTCTTTAGGGTTCCATATTTTACTTTTCCTGGTTTACTACTTTTGCTCTAGTTTATTTTACTTTTTGTACTCTTTACTCTTTAGGGTTTCCATATTTTACTTTTCCTGGTTTACTACTTTGTACTCTTTAGGGTTCCATATTTTACTTTTCCTGGTTATACTACTTTGTACTCTTTAGGGTTTCCATATTTTACTTTTCCTGGTTTACTACTTTGTACTCTTTAGGGTTTCCATATTTTACTTTTCCTGGTTTACTACTTTTACTCTTTAGGGTTCCATATTTTACTTTTCCTGGTTTACTACTTTGTACTCTTTAGGGTTTCCATATTTTACTTTTCCTGGTTTACTACTTTGTACTCTTTAGGGTTCCATATTTTACTTTCCTAGTTTACTACTTTGTACTTTAGGGTTCCATATTTTACTTTTCCTGGTTTACTACTACTCTTTAGGGTTCCATATTTTACTTTTCCTACTACTTTGTAGGGTTCCATATTTTACTTTTCCTGGTTTACTACTTTGTACTCTTTAGGGTTTCCATATTTTACTTTTACTACTGGGTTTCCATATTTTACTTTTCCTGGTTTACTACTTTGTACTCTTTAGGGTTTCCATATTTTACTTTTCCTGGTTTACTACTTTGTGCTCTTTAGGGTTCCATATTTTACTTTTCCTGGTTTACTACTTTGTACTCTTTAGGGTTTCCATATTTTACTTTTCCTGGTTTACTACTTTGTACTCTTTAGGGTTCCATATTTTACTTTTCCTGGTTTACTACTTTGTACTCTTTAGGGTTCCATATTTTACTTTTCCTGGTTTACTACTTTGTACTCTTTAGGGTTCCATTTTATGGTTTACATATTTTTTTCCTGGTTTACTACTTTGTACTCTTTAGGGTTTCCATATTTTACTTTTCCTGGTTTACTACTTTGTACTCTTTAGGGTTCCATATTTTACTTTTCCTGGTTTACTACTTTTAGGGTTTCCATATTTTACTTTTCCTGGTTTACTACTTTGTACTCTTTAGGGTACTCTTTAGGGTTTCCATATTTTACTTTTCCTGGTTTACTACTTTGTACTCTTTAGGGTTCCATATTTTACTTTTCCTGGTTTACTACTTTGTACTCTTTAGGGTTTCCATATTTTACTTTTCCTGGTTTACTACTTTGTACTCTTTAGGGTTTCCATATTTTACTTTTCCTGGTTTACTACTTTGTACTCTTTAGGGTTCCATATTTTACTTTTCCTGGTTTACTACTTTGTACTCTTTAGGGTTCCATATTTTACTTTTCCTGGTTTACTACTTTGTACTCTTTAGGGTTTCCATATTTTACTTTTCCTGGTTTACTACTTTGTACTCTTTAGGGTTCCATATTTTACTTTTCCTGGTTTACTACTTTGTACTCTTTAGGTTTCCATATTTTACTTTTCCTGGTTTACTACTTTGTACTCTTTAGGGTTCCATATTTTACTTTTCCTGGTTTACTACTTTGTACTCTTTAGGGTTTCCATATTTTACTTTTCCTGGTTTACTACTTTGTGCTCTTTAGGGTTCCATATTTTACTTTTCCTGGTTTACTACTCTTTAGGGTTTCCATATTTTACTTTTCTGGTTTACTACTTTGTACTCTTTAGGGTTCCATATTTTACTTTTCCTGGTTACTACTTTGTACTCTTTAGGGTTTCCATATTTTACTTTTCCTGGTTTACTACTTTGTACTCTTTAGGGGTTCCATATTTTACTTTTCCTGGTTTACTACTTTGTACTCTTTAGGGTTCCATATTTTACTTTTCCTGGTTTACTACTTTGTGCTCTTTAGGGTTTCCATATTTTACTTTTCCTGGTTACTACTTTGTGCTCTTTAGGGTTTCCATATTTTACTTTTCCTGGTTTACTACTTTGTACTCTTTAGGGTTCCATGTTTTTCCATATTTTACTTTTCCTGGTTTACTACTTTGTACTCTTTAGGGTTCCATATTTTACTTTTCCTGGTTTACTACTTTGTACTCTTTAGGGTTTCCATATTTTACTTTTCCTGGTTTACTACTTTGTACTCTTTAGGGTTCCATATTTTACTTTTCCTGGTTTACTACTTTGTACTCTTTAGGGTTCCATATTTTACTTTTCCTGGTTTACTACTTTGTACTCTTTAGGGTTCCATATTTTACTTTTCCTGGTTTACTACTTTGTACTCTTTAGGGTTTCCATATTTTACTTTTCCTGGTTTACTACTTTGTACTCTTTAGGGTTCCATATTTTACTTTTCCTGGTTTACTACTTTGTACTCTTTAGGGTTTCCATATTTTACTTTTCCTGGTTTACTTTGTACTCTTTGTTCCATATTTTACTTTTTACTTTGTACTCTTTAGGGTTTCCATATTTTACTTTTCCTGGTTTACTACTTTGTACTCTTTAGGGTTTCCATATTTTACTTTTCCTGGTTTACTACTTTGTACTCTTTAGGGTTCCATATTTTACTTTTCCTGGTTTACTACTTTGTACTCTTTAGGGTTTCCATATTTTACTTTTCCTGGTTTACTACTTTGTACTCTTTAGGGTTCCATATTTTACTTTTCCTGGTTTACTACTTTGTACTCTTTAGGGTTCCATATTTTACTTTCCTTTCTACTGGTTTACTACTTTGTACTCTTTAGGGTTTCCATATTTTACTTTTCCTGGTTTACTACTTTGTACTCTTTAGGGGTTCCATATTTTACTTTTCCTGGTTTACTACTTTGTACTCTTTAGGGTTCCATATTTTACTTTTCCTGGTTTACTACTTTGTACTCTTTAGGGTTCCATATTTTACTTTTCCTGGTTTACTACTTTGTACTCTTTAGGGTTTCCATATTTTACTTTTCCTGGTTTACTACTTTGTACTCTTTAGGGTTTCCATATTTTACTTTTCCTGGTTTACTACTTTGTACTCTTTAGGGTTCCATTTTACTTTTCCTGGTTACTACTTTTACTCTTTAGGGTTCCATATTTTACTTTTCCTGGTTTACTACTTTGTACTCTTTAGGGTTCCATATTTTACTTTTCCTGGTTTACTACTTTGTGCTCTTTAGGGTTTCCATATTTTACTTTTCCTGGTTTACTACTTTGTACTCTTTAGGGTTCCATATTTTACTTTTCCTGGTTTACTACTTTGTACTCTTTAGGGTTCCATATTTTACTTTTCCTGGTTTACTACTTTGTACTCTTTAGGGTTCCATATTTTACTTTTCCTGGTTTACTACTTTGTACTCTTTAGGGTTTCCATATTTTACTTTTCCTGGTTTACTACTTTGTGCTCTTTAGGGTTTCCATATTTTACTTTTCCTGGTTTACTACTTTGTGCTCTTTAGGGTTTCCATATTTTACTTTTCCTGGTTTACTACTTTGTGCTCTTTAGGGTTTCCATATTTTACTTTTCCTGGTTTACTACTTTGTACTCTTTAGGGTTCCATATTTTACTTTTCCTGGTTTACTACTTTGTACTCTTTAGGGTTCCATATTTTACTTTTCCTGGTTTACTACTTTGTACTCTTTAGGGTTCCATATTTTACTTTTCCTGGTTTACTACTTTGTACTCTTTAGGGTTTCCATATTTTACTTTTCCTGGTTTACTACTTTGTACTCTTTAGGGTTCCATATTTTACTTTTCCTGGTTTACTACTTTGTACTCTTTAGGGTTCCATATTTTACTTTTCCTGGTTTACTACTTTGTACTCTTTAGGGTTCCATATTTTACTTTTCCTGGTTTACTACTTTGTACTCTTTAGGGTTTCCATATTTTACTTTTCCTGGTTTACTACTTTGTACTCTTTAGGGTTTCCATATTTTACTTTTCCTGGTTTACTACTTTGTACTCTTTAGGGTTCCATATTTTACTTTTCCTGGTTTACTACTTTGTACTCTTTAGGGTTCCATATTTTACTTTTCCTGGTTTACTACTTTGTACTCTTTAGGGTTTCCATTTTATTTTACTTTTCCTAGGGTTCCATACTACTTTGTACTCTTTAGGGTTTCCATATTTTACTTTTCCTGGTTTACTACTTTGTACTCTTTAGGGGTTCCATATTTTACTTTTCCTGGTTTACTACTTTGTACTCTTTAGGGTTTCCATATTTTACTTTTCCTGGTTTACTACTTTGTACTCTTTAGGGGTTCCATATTTTACTTTTCCTGGTTTACTACTTTGTGCTCTTTAGGGTTTCCATATTTTACATTTTCCTGGTTTACTACTTTGTACTCTTTAGGGTTCCATATTTTACTTTTCCTGGTTTACTACTTTGTGCTCTTTAGGGTTCCATATTTTACTTTTCCTGGTTTACTACTTTGTGCTCTTTAGGGTTCCATATTTTACTTTTCCTGGTTTACTACTTTGTGCTCTTTAGGGTTCCATATTTTACTTTTCCTGGTTTACTACTTTGTACTCTTTAGGGTTCCATATTTTACTTTTCCTGGTTTACTACTTTGTACTCTTTAGGGTTCCATATTTTACTTTTCCTGGTTTACTACTTTGTACTCTTTAGGGTTTCCATATTTTACTTTTCCTGGTTTACTACTTTGTACTCTTTAGGGTTCCATATTTTACTTTTCCTTTACTACTTTGTACTCTTTAGGGTTCCATATTTTACTTTTCCTGTTTACTACTTTGTACTCTACATATTTTACTTTTTGGTTTACTACTTTGTACTCTTTAGGGTTCCATATTTTACTTTTCCTGGTTTACTACTTTGTACTCTTTAGGGTTCCATATTTTACTTTTCCTGGTTTACTACTTTGTGCTCTTTAGGGTTCCATATTTTACTTTTCCTGGTTTACTACTTTGTACTCTTTAGGGTTTCCATATTTTACTTTTCCTTTACTACTTTGTACTCTTTAGGGTTTCCATATTTTACTTTTTGTTATACTACTTTGTACTCTTTAGGGTTCCATATTTTACTTTTCCTGGTTTACTACTTTGTACTCTTTAGGGTTTCCATATTTTACTTTTCCTGGTTTACTACTTTGTACTCTTTAGGGTTTCCATATTTTACTTTTCCTGGTTTACTACTTTGTACTCTTTAGGGTTCCATATTTTACTTTTCCTGGTTTACTACTTTGTACTCTTTAGGGTTTCCATATTTTACTTTTCCTGGTTTACTACTTTGTACTCTTTAGGGGTTCCATATTTTACTTTTCCTGGTTTACTACTTTGTACTCTTTAGGGTTCCATATTTTACTTTTCCTGGTTTACTACTTTGTACTCTTTAGGGTTTCCATATTTTACTTTTCCTGGTTTACTACTTTGTGCTCTTTAGGGTTCCATATTTTACTTTTCCTGGTTTACTACTTTGTACTCTTTAGGGTTCCATATTTTACTTTTCCTGGTTTACTACTTTGTACTCTTTAGGGTTCCATATTTTACTTTTCCTGGTTTACTACTTTGTACTCTTTAGGGTTCCATATTTTACTTTTCCTGGTTTACTACTTTGTGCTCTTTAGGGTTTCCATATTTTACTTTTCCTGGTATACTACTTTGTACTCTTTAGGGTTCCATATTTTACTTTTCCTGGTTTACTACTTTGTGCTCTTTAGGGTTCCATATTTTACTTTTCCTGGTTTACTACTACATATTTTTGTTTACTCTTTGTGGGTTTCCATATTTTACTTTTCCTGGTTTACTACTTTGTACTCTTTAGGGTTCCATATTTTACTTTTCCTGGTTTACTACTTTGTACTCTTTAGGGGTTCCATATTTTACTTTTCCTGGTTTACTACTTTGTACTCTTTAGGGTTCCATATTTTACTTTTCCTGGTTTACTACTTTGTACTCTTTAGGGTTCCATATTTTACTTTTCCTGGTTTACTACTTTGTACTCTTTAGGGTTCCATATTTTACTTTTCCTGGTTTACTACTTTGTGCTCTTTAGGGTTCCATATTTTACTTTTCCTGGTTTACTACTTTGTACTCTTTAGGGTTCCATATTTTACTTTTCCTGGTTTACTACTTTGTACTCTTTAGGGTTTCCATATTTTACTTTTCCTGGTTTACTACTTTGTACTCTTTAGGGTTTCCATATTTTACTTTTCCTGGTTTACTACTTTGTACTCTTTAGGGTTCCATATTTTACTTTTCTCTAGGGGTTTACTACTTTGTACTCTTTAGGGTTTCCATATTTTACTTTTCCTGGTTTACTACTTTGTACTCTTTAGGGTTTCCATATTTTACTTTTCCTGGTTTACTACTTTGTGCTCTTTAGGGGTTCCATATTTTACTTTTCCTGGTTATACTACTTTGTACTCTTTAGGGTTCCATATTTTACTTTTCCTGGTTTACTACTTTGTACTCTTTAGGGTTCCATATTTTACTTTTCCTGGTTTACTACTTTGTACTCTTTAGGGTTCCATATTTTACTTTTCCTGGTTCCATATTTTTACTACTTTGTGCTCTTTAGGGTTTCCATATTTTACTTTTCCTGGTTTACTACTTTGTACTCTTTAGGGGTTCCATATTTTACTTTTCCTGGTTTACTACTTTGTACTCTTTAGGGGTTCCATATTTTCTTTACTTTGGGGTTCCATATTTTACTTTTCCTGGTTTACTACTTTGTACTCTTTAGGGTTTCCATATTTTACTTTTCCTGGTTTACTACTTTGTACTCTTTAGGGTTCCATATTTTACTTTTCCTGTTTACTACTTTTTACTACTTTGTACTCTTTAGGGTTCCATATTTTACTTTTCCTGGTTTACTACTTTGTACTCTTTAGGGTTTCCATATTTTACTTTTCCTGGTTTACTACTTTGTACTCTTTAGGGTTTCCATATTTTACTTTTCCTGGTTTACTACTTTGTACTCTTTAGGGTTCCATATTTTACTTTTCCTGGTTTACTACTTTGTACTCTTTAGGGTTTCCATATTTTACTTTTCCTGGTTTACTACTTTGTACTCTTTAGGGTTTCCATATTTTACTTTTCCTGTTTACTACTACTCTTAGGGTTCCATATTTTACTTTTCCTGGTTTACTACTTTGTACTCTTTTAGGTTTCCATATTTTACTTTTCCTGGTTTACTACTTTGTACTCTTTAGGGTTTCCATATTTTACTTTTCCTGGTTTACTACTTTGTACTCTTTAGGGTTCCATATTTTACTTTTCCTGGTTTACTACTTTGCTCTTTAGGGTTCCATATTTTACTTTTCCTGGTTTACTACTTTGTACTCTTTAGGGTTCCATATTTTACTTTTCCTGGTTTACTACTTTGTACTCTTTAGGGTTCCATATTTTACTTTTCCTGGTTTACTACTTTGTGCTCTTTAGGGTTCCATATTTTACTTTTCCTGGTTACTACTTTGTACTCTTTAGGGTTTCCATATTTTACTTTTCCTGGTTTACTACTTTGTGCTCTTTAGGGTTCCATACTACTTTTTTACTACTTTGTGCTCTTTAGGGTTTCCATATTTTACTTTTCCTGGTTTACTACTTTGTACTCTTTAGGGTTCCATATTTTACTTTTCCTGGTTTACTACTTTGTACTCTTTAGGGTTCCATATTTTACTTTTCCTGGTTTACTACTTTGTACTCTTTAGGGTTCCATATTTTACTTTTCCTGGTTTACTACTTTGTACTCTTTAGGGTTTCCATATTTTACTTTTCCTGGTTTACTACATATTTTTGTACTCTTTAGGGTTCCATATTTTACTTTTCCTGGTTTACTACTTTGTACTCTTTAGGGTTCCATATTTTACTTTTCCTGGTTTACTACTTTGTACTCTTTAGGGTTCCATATTTTACTTTTCCTGGTTTACTACTTTGTACTCTTTAGGGTTCCATATTTTACTTTTCCTGGTTTACTACTTTGTACTCTTTAGGGTTCCATATTTTACTTTTCCTGGTTTACTACTTTGTGCTCTTTAGGGTTCCATATTTTACTTTTCCTGGTTTACTACTTTGTGCTCTTTAGGGTTCCATATTTTACTTTTCCTGGTTTACTACTTTGTGCTCTTTAGGGTTCCATATTTTACTTTTCCTGGTTTACTACTTTGTACTCTTTAGGGTTCCATATTTTACTTTTCCTGGTTTACTACTTTGTACTCTTTAGGGTTCCATATTTTACTTTTCCTGGTTTACTACTTTGTACTCTTTAGGGTTCCATATTTTACTTTTTCCTGGTTTACTACTTTGTGCTCTTTAGGGTTTCCATATTTTACTTTTCCTGGTTTACTACTTTGTACTCTTTAGGGTTTCCATATTTTACTTTTCCTGGTTTACTACTTTGTACTCTTTAGGGTTCCATATTTTACTTTTCCTGGTTTACTACTTTGTACTCTTTAGGGTTCCATATTTTACTTTTCCTGGTTTACTACTTTGTACTCTTTTTCCATATTTTACTTTTCCTGGTTTACTACTTTGTACTCTTTAGGGTTTCCATATTTTACTTTTCCTGGTTTACTACTTTGTACTCTTTAGGGTTTCCATATTTTACTTTTCCTGGTTTACTACTTTGTACTCTTTAGGGTTTCCATATTTTACTTTTCCTGGTTTACTACTTTGTACTCTTTAGGGTTTCCATATTTTACTTTTCCTGGTTTACTACTTTGTACTCTTTAGGGTTCCATATTTTACTTTTCCTGGTTTACTACTTTGTACTCTTTAGGGTTCCATATTTTACTTTTCCTGGTTTACTACTTTGTACTCTTTAGGGTTCCATATTTTACTTTTCCTGGTTTACTACTTTGTACTCTTTAGGGTTTCCATATTTTACTTTTCCTGGTTTACTACTTTGTACTCTTTAGGGTTTCCATATTTTACTTTTCCTGGTTTACTACTTTGTACTCTTTAGGGGTTCCATATTTTACTTTTCCTGGTTTACTACTTTGTACTCTTTAGGGTTTCCATATTTTACTTTTCCTGGTTTACTACTTTGTACTCTTTAGGGTTCCATATTTTACTTTTCCTGGTTTACTACTTTGTACTCTTTAGGGTTTCCATATTTTACTTTTCCTGGTTTACTACTTTGTACTCTTTAGGGTTCCATATTTTACTTTTCCTGGTTTACTACTTTGTACTCTTTAGGGTTCCATATTTTACTTTTCCTGGTTTACTACTTTGTACTCTTTAGGGTTCCATATTTTACTTTTCCCATACTACTTTGTACTCTTTAGGGTTCCATATTTTACTTTTCCTGGTTTACTTTGTACTCTTTAGGGTTTCCATATTTTACTTTTCCTGGTTTACTACTTTGTGCTCTTTAGGGTTCCATATTTTACTTTTCCTGGTTTACTACTTTGTACTCTTTAGGGTTCCATATTTTACTTTTCCTGGTTTACTACTTTGTACTCTTTAGGGTTCCATATTTTACTTTTCCTGGTTTACTACTTTGTACTCTTTAGGGTTCCATATTTTACTTTTCCTGGTTTACTACTTTGTACTCTTTAGGGTTCCATATTTTACTTTTCCTGGTTTACTACTTTGTACTCTTTAGGGTTCCATATTTTACTTTTCCTGGTTTACTACTTTGTACTCTTTAGGGTTCCATATTTTACTTTTCCTGTTTACTACTTTGTACTCTTTAGGGTTCCATATTTTACTTTTCCTGGTTTACTACTTTGTACTCTTTAGGGTTTCCATATTTTACTTTTCCTGGTTTACTACTTTGTGCTCTTTAGGGTTCCATATTTTACTTTTCCTGGTTTACTACTTTGTACTCTTTAGGGTTTCCATATTTTACTTTCCTGGTTTACTACTTTGTACTCTTTAGGGTTCCATATTTTACTTTTCCTGGTTTACTACTTTGTACTCTTTAGGGTTCCATATTTTACTTTTCCTGGTTTACTACTTTGTACTCTTTAGGGTTCTTTAGGGTTCCATATTTTACTTTCCTGGTTTACTACTTTGGCTCTTTAGGGTTCCATATTTTACTTTTCCTGGTTTACTACTTTGTACTCTTTAGGGTTCCATATTTTACTTTTCCTGGTTTACTACTTTGTACTCTTTAGGGTTTCCATATTTTACTTTTCTCTGTTCCATATTTTACTTTTCCTTATACTACTTTGTACTCTTTAGGGTTTCCATATTTTACTTTTCCTGGTTTACTACTTTGTGCTCTTTAGGGTTTCCATATTTTACTTTTCCTGGTTTACTACTTTGTGCTCTTTAGGGTTTCCATATTTTACTTTTCCTGGTTTACTACTTTGTGCTCTTTAGGGGTTCCATATTTTACTTTTCCTGGTTTACTACTTTGTACTCTTTAGGGTTTCCATATTTTACTTTTCCTGGTTTACTACTTTGTACTCTTTAGGGTTTCCATTTTACTTTTCCTGGTTTACTACTTTGTACTCTTTAGGGTTTCCATATTTTACTGGTTTACTACTTTGTACTCTTTAGGGTTTCCATATTTTACTTTTCCTGGTTTACTACTTTGTACTCTTTAGGGTTCCATATTTTACTTTTCCTGGTTTACTACTTTGTACTCTTTAGGGTTTCCATATTTTACTTTTCCTGGTTTACTACTTTGTACTCTTTAGGGTTCCATATTTTACTTTTCCTGGTTTACTACTTTGTACTCTTTAGGGTTTCCATATTTTACTTTTCCTGGTTTACTACTTTGTACTCTTTAGGGTTCCATATTTTACTTTTCCTGGTTTACTACTTTGTACTCTTTAGGGTTCCATATTTTACTTTTCCTGGTTTACTACTTTGTACTCTTTAGGGTTTCCATATTTTACTTTTCCTGGTTTACTACTTTGTACTCTTTAGGGTTTCCATATTTTACTTTTCCTGGTTTACTACTTTGTACTCTTTAGGGTTCCATATTTTACTTTTCCTGGTTTACTACTTTGTACTCTTTAGGGTTCCATATTTTACTTTTCCTGGTTTACTACTTTGTACTCTTTAGGGTTTCCATATTTTACTTTTCCTGGTTTACTACTTTGTACTCTTTAGGGTTTCCATATTTTACTTTTCCTGGTTTACTACTTTGTACTCTTTAGGGTTTCCATATTTTACTTTTCCTGGTTTACTACTTTGTACTCTTTAGGGGTTCCATATTTTACTTTTCCTGGTTTACTACTTTGTGCTCTTTAGGGTTCCATATTTTACTTTTCCTGGTTTACTACTTTGTGCTCTTTAGGGTTCCATATTTTACTTTTCCTGGTTTACTACTTTGTACTCTTTAGGGTTCCATATTTTACTTTTCCTGGTTTACTACTTTGTGCTCTTTAGGGTTCCATATTTTACTTTTCCTGGTTTACTACTTTGTACTCTTTAGGGTTCCATATTTTACTTTTCCTGGTTTACTACTTTGTACTCTTTAGGGTTTCCATATTTTACTTTTCCTGGTTTACTACTTTGTACTCTTTAGGGTTCCATATTTTACTTTTCCTGGTTTACTACTTTGTACTCTTTAGGGTTCCATATTTTACTTTTCCTGGTTTACTACTTTGTACTCTTTAGGGTTTCCATATTTTACTTTTCCTGGTTTACTACTTTGTACTCTTTAGGGTTCCATATTTTACTTTTCCTGGTTTACTACTTTGTGCTCTTTAGGGTTCCATATTTTACTTTTCCTGGTTTACTACTTTGTGCTCTTTAGGGTTCCATATTTTACTTTTCCTGGTTTACTACTTTGTACTCTTTAGGGTTCCATATTTTACTTTTCCTGGTTTACTACTTTGTACTCTTTAGGGTTTCCATATTTTACTTTTCCTGGTTTACTACTTTGTACTCTTTAGGGTTTCCATATTTTACTTTTCCTGGTTTACTACTTTGTACTCTTTAGGGTTCCATATTTTACTTTTCCTGGTTTACTACTTTGTCTCTTTAGGGTTCCATATTTTACTTTTCCTGGTTTACTACTTTGTACTCTTTAGGGTTTCCATATTTTACTTTTCCTGGTTTACTACTTTGTACTCTTTAGGGTTCCATATTTTACTTTTCCTGGTTATACTACTTTGTACTCTTTAGGGTTCCATATTTTACTTTTCCTGGTTTACTACTTTGTACTCTTTAGGGTTCCATATTTTACTTTTCCTGGTTTACTACTTTGTGCTCTTTAGGGTTCCATATTTTACTTTTCCTGGTTTACTACTTTGTGCTCTTTAGGGTTCCATATTTTCTTTTCTGGTTTTACTTTTCTCTTTAGGGTTCCATACTACTTTTACTTTCTCTTTAGGGTTCCATATTTTACTTTTCCTGGTTTACTACTTTGTACTCTTTAGGGGTTCCATATTTTACTTTTCCTGGTTTACTACTTTGTGCTCTTTAGGGTTCCATATTTTACTTTTCCTGGTTTACTACTTTGTACTCTTTAGGGGTTCCATATTTTACTGGTTACTACTTTGTACTCTTGGTTTACTACTTTGTACTCTTTAGGGTTCCATATTTTACTTTTCCTGGTGCTCTTTAGGGTTCCATATTTTTTTACTACTACTTTAGGGTTCCATATTTTACTTTTCCTGGTTTACTACTTTGTACTCTTTAGGGTTCCATATTTTACTTTTCCTGGTTTACTACTTTGTACTCTTTAGGGTTTCCATATTTTACTTTTCCTGGTTTACTACTTTGTACTCTTTAGGGTTTCCATATTTTACTTTTCCTGGTTTACTACTTTGTACTCTTTAGGGTTTCCATATTTTACTTTTCCTGGTTTACTACTTTGTGCTCTTTAGGGTTTCCATATTTTACTTTTCCTGGTTTACTACTTTGTGCTCTTTAGGGGTTCCATATTTTACTTTTCCTGGTTTACTACTTTGTGCTCTTTAGGGTTTCCATATTTTACTTTTCCTGGTTTACTACTTTGTACTCTTTAGGGTTCCATATTTTACTTTTCCTGGTTTACTACTTTGTACTCTTTAGGGTTCCATATTTTACTTTTCCTGGTTTACTACTTTGTGCTCTTTAGGGTTCCATATTTTACTTTTCCTGGTTTACTACTTTGTACTCTTTAGGGTTTCCATATTTTACTTTTCCTGGTTTACTACTTTGTACTCTTTAGGGTTCCTTTTACTTTTCCTGGTACTACTACTCTTTGCTCTTTAGGGTTTCCATATTTTACTTTTCCTGGTTTACTACTTTGTACTCTTTAGGGTTCCATATTTTACTTTTCCTGGTTTACTACTTTGTGCTCTTTAGGGTTCCATATTTTACTTTTCCTGGTTTACTACTTTGTGCTCTTTAGGGTTCCATATTTTACTTTTCCTGGTTTACTACTTTGTACTCTTTAGGGTTTCCATATTTTACTTTTCCTGGTTTACTACTTTGTGCTCTTTAGGGTTCCATATTTTACTTTTCCTGGTTTACTACTTTGTACTCTTTAGGGTTCCATATTTTACTTTTCCTGGTTTACTACTTTGTACTCTTTAGGGTTTCCATATTTTACTTTTCCTGGTTTACTACTTTGTACTCTTTAGGGTTTCCATATTTTACTTTTCCTGGTTTACTACTTTGTACTCTTTAGGGTTATATTTTACTTTTCCTGGTTTACTTTTGCTCTTTAGGGTTCCATATTTTACTTTGTACTCTTTTTCCTGTTTCCTACTCTTTTAGGGTTCCATATTTTACTTTTCCTGGTTTACTACTTTGTACTCTTTAGGGTTCCATATTTTACTTTTCCTGGTTACTACTTTGTGCTCTTTAGGGTTTCCATATTTTACTTTTCCTGGTTTACTACTTTGTACTCTTTAGGGTTCCATATTTTACTTTTCCTGGTTTACTACTTTGTGCTCTTTAGGGTTCCATATTTTACTTTTCCTGGTTTACTACTTTGTGCTCTTTAGGGTTTCCATATTTTACTTTTCCTGGTTTACTACTTTGTACTCTTTAGGGTTCCATATTTTACTTTTCCTGGTTTACTACTTTGTACTCTTTAGGGTTCCATATTTTACTTTTCCTGGTTTACTACTTTGTACTCTTTAGGGTTTCCATATTTTACTTTTCCTGGTTTACTACTTTGTACTCTTTAGGGTTCCATATTTTACTTTTCCTGGTTTACTACTTTGTACTCTTTAGGGTTTCCATACTTTGTACTTTTACATATTTTTTCCTGGTTTACTACTTTGTACTCTTTAGGGTTCCATATTTTACTTTTCCTGGTTTACTACTTTGTACTCTTTAGGGTTCCATATTTTACATATTTTACTTTTCCTGGTTTACTACTTTGTACTCTTTAGGGTTCCATATTTTACTTTTCCTGGTTTACTACTTTGTACTCTTTAGGGTTCCATATTTTACTTTTCCTGGTTTACTACTTTGTACTCTTTAGGGTTCCATATTTTACTTTTCCTGGTTTACTACTTTGTACTCTTTAGGGTTCCATATTTTACTTTTCCTGGTTTACTACTTTAGGGTTCCATATTTTACTCTTTAGGGTTCCATATTTTACTTTTCCTGGTTTACTACTTTGTGCTCTTTAGGGTTCCATATTTTACTTTTCCTGGTTTACTACTTTGTACTCTTTAGGGTTCCATATTTTACTTTTCCTGGTTTACTACTTTTGCTCTTTAGGGTTTCCATGGTTTACTTTTACTTTTCCTGGTTTACTACTTTGTACTCTTTAGGGTTTCCATATTTTACTTTTCCTGGTTTACTACTTTGTACTCTTTAGGGTTCCATATTTTACTTTTCCTGGTTTACTACTTTGTGCTCTTTAGGGTTTCCATATTTTACTTTTCCTGGTTTACTACTTTGTACTCTTTAGGGTTCCATATTTTACTTTTCCTGGTTTACTACTTTGTGCTCTTTAGGGTTCCATATTTTACTTTTCCTGGTTTACTACTTTGTACTCTTTAGGGTTTCCATATTTTACTTTTCCTGGTTTACTACTTTGTGCTCTTTAGGGTTTCCATATTTTACTTTTCCTGGTTTACTACTTTGTGCTCTTTAGGGTTCCATATTTTACTTTTCCTGGTTTACTACTTTGTACTCTTTAGGGTTTCCATATTTTACTTTTCCTGGTTTACTACTTTGTACTCTTTAGGGGTTCCATATTTTACTTTTCCTAGGGTTCCATATTTACTACTACTTACTACTTTGTACTCTTTAGGGTTTCCATATTTTACTTTTCCTGGTTTACTACTTTGTACTCTTTAGGGTTCCATATTTTACTTTTCCTGGTTTACTACTTTGTGCTCTTTAGGGTTTCCATATTTTACTTTTCCTGGTTACTACTTTGTGCTCTTTAGGGTTTCCATATTTACTACTTTGTACTTTCCATATTTTACTTTTCCTGGTTATACTACTTTGTGCTCTTTAGGGTTTCCATATTTTACTTTTCCTGGTTTACTACTTTGTACTCTTTAGGGTTCCATATTTTACTTTTCCTGGTTTACTACTTTAGGGTTCCATATTTTACTTTTCCTGGTTTACTACTTTGTGCTCTTTAGGGTTTCCATATTTTACTTTTCCTGGTTTACTACTTTGTACTCTTTAGGGTTCCATATTTTACTTTTCCTGGTTTACTACTTTGTACTCTTTAGGGTTCCATATTTTACTTTTCCTGGTTCCATACTACTTTGTACTCTTTAGGGTTTCCATATTTTACTTTTCCTGGTTTACTACTTTGTACTCTTTAGGGTTCCATATTTTACTTTTCCTGGTTTACTACTTTGTACTCTTTAGGGTTCCATATTTTACTTTTCCTGGTTTACTACTTTGTGCTCTTTAGGGTTTCCATATTTTACTTTTCCTGGTTTACTACTTTGTACTCTTTAGGGTTTCCATATTTTACTTTTCCTGGTTTACTACTTTGTACTCTTTAGGGTTTCCATATTTTACTTTTCCTGGTTTACTACTTTGTGCTCTTTAGGGTTCCATATTTTACTTTTCCTGGTTTACTACTTTGTGCTCTTTAGGGGTTCCATATTTTACTTTTCCTGGTTTACTACTTTGTACTCTTTAGGGTTCCATATTTTACTTTTCCTGGTTTACTACTTTGTGCTCTTTAGGGTTCCATATTTTACTTTTCCTGGTTTACTACTTTGTGCTCTTTAGGGTTCCATATTTTACTTTTCCTGGTTTACTACTTTGTACTCTTTAGGGTTCCATATTTTACTTTTCCTGGTTTACTACTTTGTACTCTTTAGGGTTTCCATATTTTACTTTTCCTGGTTTACTACTTTGTACTCTTTAGGGTTTCCATATTTTACTTTTCCTGGTTTACTACTTTGTACTCTTTAGGGTTTCCATATTTTACTTTTCCTGGTTTACTACTTTGTACTCTTTAGGGTTTCCATATTTTACTTTTCCTGGTTTACTACTTTGTACTCTTTAGGGTTTCCATATTTTACTTTTCCTGGTTTACTACTTTGTACTCTTTAGGGTTCCATATTTTACTTTTCCTGGTTTACTACTTTGTACTCTTTAGGGTTCCATATTTTACTTTTCCTGGTTTACTACTTTGTACTCTTTAGGGTTTCCATATTTTACTTTTCCTGGTTTACTACTTTGTACTCTTTAGGGTTTCCATATTTTACTTTTCCTGGTTACTACTTTGTGCTCTTTAGGGTTTCCATATTTTACTTTTCCTGGTATACTACTTTGTACTCTTTGGGGTTCCATATTTTACTTTTCCTGGTTTACTACTTTGTGCTCTTTAGGGTTCCATATTTTACTTTTCCTGGTTTACTACTTTGTGCTCTTTACTTTTCCTGGGTTCCATACTTTTCCTGGTACTACTTTTACTTTTCCTGGTTTACTACTTTGTACTCTTTAGGGTTCCATATTTTACTTTTCCTGGTTTACTACTTTGTGCTCTTTAGGGTTCCATATTTTACTTTTCCTGGTTTACTACTTTGTACTCTTTAGGGTTCCATATTTTACTTTTCCTGGTTTACTACTTTGTGCTCTTTACTTTTCCTGGTTTACTACTTTGTACTCTTTTTCCATATTTTACTTTTCCTGGTTATACTACTTTGTGCTCTTTAGGGTTCCATATTTTACTTTTCCTGGTTTACTACTTTGTGCTCTTTAGGTTTCCATACTTTTTACTTTTACTCCTGGTTTACTACTTTGTACTCTTTAGGGTTCCATATTTTACTTTTCCTGGTTTACTACTTTGTACTCTTTAGGGTTTCCATGTTTTACTTTTCCTGGTTCCATACTACTTTGTACTCTTTAGGGTTTCCATATTTTACTTTTCCTGGTTTACTACTTTGTACTCTTTAGGGTTTCCATATTTTACTTTTCCTAGTTTACTACTTTGTACTCTTTAGGGTTCCATATTTTACTTTTCCTGGTTTACTACTTTGTGCTCTTT
>NC_134833.1:13344149-13379802 GCF_004210375.1 Tachypleus tridentatus
AAACAAGATTTGCAAAGTGAGAAAATTCTAGTCTAAATAAAAAAACAAACTAACTACCCTGGGGTTTATATTCTTCATTCATTGGAACTTTTTGTCCGTTTCACGACATGTTGTCGAAATTGCCACAGTATTTTATCAACGTAAGAAATACAAGACTAGCATATTTTTTATGAATGAAGGAAGTCCTGTGTTTACTAACGTAGAGCATTGATGTACTAGAATTATGAAATTACCTTGAGAAAATACGTTATTTAAATTTATCAATAGGATTGTCAGTGTAAAATTAGGCTCATCGTCCCAAACATGTCCGTCCTTTCAGCCGTAGGGGCGTTATCAGTGACGGTCAATCCCACTATACCTTAGTAAAAAAGTAGCAAAGAGTTGGCGGTGGGTGGTGATGACTAAATGCCTTCCCTTTAGTCTTAAACTGCTTAATTAGGGACGGCTAGCGCAGATAGCCCTCTTGTAGCTATGCGCAAAATTTCAAAAAAACAAACAAAACAAACAATACTAAAATTAAGACCTGATTGTCGTTTAACTTCAAAGCCATTAATTTCTGTTGTTACATTCAACGCAATTATCGATTAGGATAAAGAAATTATTACAAATCTATTTAACTATTCTTCAATGTATTTTAAACCATTACTTATGATAATTAAAAATAATTTGCTCTGTATTTGTAAGTGGGCCTTACGCAGTTTTGGAGTCTAAAATAATTTAGTCTTAACAATATTTGATTTACTCGAAGGTAGGCAAAGGTCTGATAAAACTGAAATATATCTATTATACTATCTATGTAAATTTCTCAACAAGTGGGTTTTTCGACATCACTGATTATCTATATCTGTTTTACCGAGTTCTTCATAAACTTGTTTACATAAAATAGTTAATGTATTCAAATCAAACTCTACTTTTAAAATAAAGTATCACATTTTTTCTAATGGAAATAAAGTTGTTTTGTTTGTTTTGAATTTTGCGCAAAGCTGCACGACGGCTAGCGCAGATAGCCGTCCCTAATTTAGCAGTGTGAGATTAGATGGAAGGCAGCTAGTCAGCACCACCACTGCCAACTCTTGGGCTACTCTTTACCCACGAATAGTAGGGTTGGCTGTCACATTATAACGCTCCCACGGCTGAAAAGGCGAGCATGTTTGGTGTGACGGAGATTCGAACCCGTGACCCTCAGATTACGAGTCGAGCGCTTTAACCACATGTCCATGCCGGACCTTAATAAAGTAGTAAGTTGTTTTATCTGCTGCCAGGTGGTTAGGGCGCTGGACCTCGCATTCTGAGAGTTCTGGGCTTCAATCACCTTCACTGAACATCCTCAACCTTTCAGTCGTGGGAAGGCTAATGTAACGATTAATCCCACCATTCTTTACTAAAAAGAGTAGCCCAAGTGTTGACGGTGGGTGATGATGACTAGCTGCCTTCTTTCTGGTGTTTAACTGCTGTAGGGACAGCTATCGCAGATAGCCCTCGTGTAGCTTTGCATGAAATTCAAACCAATCCAAACTTTATCTGCAAGAGTATTTTTATCTATTATTGAAATAACTTTTCCCTCGTGAAAGCTTCGTTGTTGTATTTTGTGCTTTAATCTGTTATATTTATAGCTTTATTAGCCAATTTTCTGAATGCGATTTCTTTTAAATTCCTCTTTGTTTTTATATGAAACCATAACAGAATGATGTTATAATAAGTGTATACGTTCCTGCAAACCATTCTTTTTTAAACGAACTCATTTACTGACTCAAAATATTCCACTGACTCAAGTATTTTTTCCTTCAGTTTTATTTTTCTCTGAAGAAATATGTTGAGAGTGTCTGGTCGTAAACAAATCTGTGGTAAGTTGAAAGCAAAACGTGATATATCCTAGAGTAAGCACATTAATAATAAGTAATCAATTAACTCCAGAATTTAATATCACTTTCTATGTGCAATTTGCATCTGACGAACAGAGTATAACAAAATGAATAATGGTAACCCTAGTGACAGAACCTATAACTAAGAGTTATAATTGTGCTGCGCGTATGATAGATTGGACAGCAGATTTTGGAGTGTTTGACGTAGAGTCTTGGACGATTTTAATTATTCTGTTTTAAAAATAATTGGCCTGTCATGGTTTTAATTAAAAGAAAAGTTTGTAATTAGTTCTCGAGAAAATATACCATGTAATTCGTCAGAAACAAATTAAAATATACCATGTAATTCGTCAGAAACAAATTAAGGCTATGGAAAAATTTTCTATAATTACACGACAAAACGTAAAAAATTACATACACATACACATAATCTCAAAGAACTATTACAATTTATGAAATTAATTAAAGAAACAATATGAGACCTTGTGTCAATACAAACATTCATATTTTTATGAAGCTTATAAAAATATGAAGAAAGACAAACGTGAATAGACCTACGTTAGAGTCGAAGGTTAAAAACAGAGAAATTCTAGAAGATTAATATTCAGATTAAATGCTACATAATAATTGTAACTTAACTTGCAAATATGTTCTATTCTTTGTAGGACTGAAACTACCATAAGAGTACCAGTAAAACAATGTATATATAAGTTTGTAACTTCTTCCTGTTCTGGCCCGGCATGACCAGGTGGTTGAGGTACTTGACTCGTAGTCTGAGAGTAACGGGCTCGAATCCCCGTCACACCAAACAGGCTCGCCATTTCAGCCATGGGGGCGTTATAATGTTACGATCAATCCACTATTCGTTGGTAAAAGAGTAGCCCAAGAATTGGCGGTGGGTGGTGATGACCAGCTGCCTTCCCTCTAGTCTTGCACTGATAAAGTAAGGACGGTTAGTGAAGATAGCCCTCGAGTAGCTTTTCGCGAAATTCAAAACAAACCTTCGTATTGTATATTTAATGAAATAAACAATTACAATCTAGATCGTGAAGAAACCAGGTATACGATGTTATTGTGTTCTGGAATAATTAACACTACCTATTAACCGAAGTCAGAGCATGTCGTACATTCTCTGTCTTTATATGTATATATTTTTTTTAATAATGAAAATAGCAAACAGGAGCTCGGAATTTGGTCTTATTTAATAAGGCTAGAAATGAGTGATTAAGCTAACAATGACCTATAAGTATGTGTGCTGGTTAATAACTTGGAAGTGATAATTGATTTACACTGCGCCTGGGGCGGTACACTATACAAGCATTGTACTCGGTCTCCATTTCAGTCTTTTGAATATGATTTCTTCTTTTCAAACTGTTGGCGTTTACAGTGAGAAAACAGTCAAGTTATAAAATATCTTGTCGACGTAAAACGGATTTATGAAGTACTCGAGTGAAATTAGAAAAACGTAAAACAATTATGACTTGAGTTACTTACGCTAATAATAAAATTAATAATAGATTAAAAAATTTGCGTAGTCTTAATCTTTCTTTTCGTCATAGATGTCGCTTCTTTTTTTTCTATTGGTTTTTTTACACATTTGTAAAACACACAGCGCTACATGAACTGCGTAATCAATTTCAGTGGTTTGGGTTGTAGTCTATCAAACCCTAAACCAGCCAAAGATAGAACACATTTCCTGCGTATCTGCCTAGTTTTATCGGACAAGCTTGATTATTTTCGACTTTCACTTCAAATAAAGCACGTCCTGGTGTTGGTGATGTCCGTATTTAACAACACGTGACTTGAATGCAACCTCAAACATTAGCCTGTGATCAGAATCACTACATCTTCCATCCTATCCCAGAATTCACTCTCTTTCAAGTTCTTTTTAAATTTACCTTTTTTATCCGGTAATGTTTGTTTGTTAAAACATAAATAAGTATACATATTAATATGGATTACATATACTTATTATCCAGCTTATTTGATTATTGACCAACAACTAAAACGCCGTGTCATGTATCATAGATTAGGTGTTACTATACTTATAATAAAATGTTACGCTTAGTATAGAAGTAACAAAACACTAAAATCTTGGTACTTATGACCAAAACATCACATATGGGGGCTGGACTGCTAATTTCATGGAGATTTGTTTTGTGTCTCCCATTCTAAATGTTGTCTTTCTTACTACTTCTTTTGGTGAGCAAATACGTTCACACTTCTGGCTGTAGACAGTGGTAAAGATGTGGGATGTTGTGGGCAACCACATCCGCCATCCAACCCTTTTATTTTCATTCTACTTCTAAACATGGGAGGCCCGCGAATTTGAGGTTAAACCTAACACAGTTTGGGTCTCACTTCGACCTAAAAAAAAACCAACCAGGATACATTACGTAATGATCCATCTTATGATTTGTACTACGGTGTGACACATTACTTAAAGATTCACCTTATGATTTGTGGCTGGTGTGACACATTACATAATGATCCATCTCACGATTTATGCTGCGGTGCAACACATTAAATAATGGTTCACCTTACGATTTGTGCCTGGTGCGACACATTACAAGTAACTTACACGCTACTAAAAGATCCATAAAATCACTACTTGCGCCGGTTGACTTTTCCCAAATTGCTAAGTCTCTTGTTGGGTGATAAGTTCACTTTGAAAGGTATTATGTGAAAAGAATTGAACGTGAATAGAAAATTAAAACGTCAGGTGAATATCGTTTCGCTGGATGTCTTGATACGTGTCTGTAATAGACTAGTTTCAAGTGCTGTATGTCTCAGGAAAGGGAGTAATCTCTTTACACCTCCCCAGGTCGTATTTCCTTCTGTATTCGTTTCACTGCTCCCTTCTTATGCATATCTTTACCAGTGAAAGTTAAACGTAGAACTGTGTATGCAATACCGTTAATCAGTGTATTTGTGATGATGTATCAAGTGCTACTCTGATATGTGATTAGTAATGTCTTCGAAATGGTTCGGAATGGTTCAGATTAAAATAATCCGTTTCTAACGTTACCGTTGTTTTCTGACAGTAGAATATTTTACTAGTAATATCTAGATATTATATATTAATAATATATTTAATATATATAAAAAATATTATTCGTGTCTGTACACATTTATAATCTCATACCAATATTGCTAGAGGGTTTGTTTGTTTGTATGTTCTGAATTTCGCGCAAACTTACACGAGGGCTACCTGCGCTAGCCGTACCTAATTTAGCAGTGTAAGACTAGAGGATTTGTTTGTTTTTGAATTTCGCACAAAGCTACTCGAGGGCTATCTGTGCTAGCCGTCCATAATTTAGCAGTGTAAGACTAGAGGGAAGGCAGCTAATCATCACCACCCACCGCAAACTCTTGGGCTACACTTTTACCAACGAATAGTGGTAATGACCGTAATATTATAACGCCCCCCAAGCTGAAAAGGCAAGCATATTTGATGTGAGAGGGATTCGAATCCGTGACCTTCACTTTACAAGTCAAGCGCCCTAACCATCTAGACATGCTGGGCCTCAGAATCAGAGTAATGACCATCAGATATGGATGGAATCAACAGAGTAGAAATGTAAGACGAATCATGTGATCTGTTCCAGGAAATTCCTGAAGTCTTTAGGAGAAACCTGTACTTGGCTGTCGCAAATATAGTACAGTCACTGTATGCGTTGGGTTTCTACTGAACACCCAGTTTCTTTATTCTTTCACGAGTTTGAGGTCTTCTCAAGGTTGGGCTCAGGAAGGCTGATCCATTTCTGTACAGCTCTCTTGGAAAATCTGAATAATTAATTCTTTAAAACAAAACGTTGATAACACAATATTTTGCCGGTGTTTGAATAAAAAAAAAGTTTGTTCTTCTATATAAAATATTTGTATAGTTTTATAGTTTCACGAATGTTCTAATGATAATGTTTGTTTTCTGAATTTTGTACAGAGCTAGACGTTTCTGAACTGGCAGTGAAAGACCAGAGGGAAGTCAGCTAATCATCACCATGTAACACCAACTCTTCGACTATTCTTTTACCAATGAATAGGAGGATTGACCGTCACGTTATAACGTCCCCACGGCTAAGAGGACGAACATATTTGGTATAAAGAAGAATCAAACCCAGAACTTTGATACTTTAAAAAAATAATCTTGAAGAATTGTCTCGTACGAAATTTACCACGACTGAGCTATCCTTGGCTGATGTTGAATATGTTGCCTACATAGAGGAAAAAAAAACAAATATTAGACTCTTGGGTTACCGTTGTCAGTCCTTATAGTGGAACCTGAGCTTTACCACCCCCAGCCCTCACAATTCCTGTTTCAAAAGTAAAGTTAAAGGAAAAAGTTTGAGCGTCTGATCCATAAACGTTTATTTTATTTTGAAACTTATGATCTTACCTTAGCTTATCCATTTTATTGGAGTCCAGATCCAATCAAATGACGTGTCGACTTTATATTGTTTGTCTCATTTCGTTCTTCATCGAGTGTTCTAGGTCTCCATTGTCAATGAACGTTGCATGGTTTGTTTTCTTTCCTTCTTGTTGGTATGTCCCATATCTCAAGACTGGATCATCTTTGAAACTAGGCAACAAATATTAGGGCTGTTTAATTTATTTCTCCGTATATATGTGTTTTCTGTAAACACCTGCAGTATATGGTTTATGGTACAGTAATATATATCTTCTAAACGACCATTGGTTTCCTACTGAGTTTACGATGTGTCCCCAAGAATGTCCACTTTCTTCAAATGATTCGGAAAAGAAACAACAATGATGTGTTAAACATGTAATCATTGGTAACTATCACGCCCAACGATGGAAACAAGACAAAAAATTCACTTTCCTTTCTGACTCTTATCTATGAACGATATCAGCTCAAGTGCTTCATAAACATCTTAATATTGTGTTTTTAGTTTTACATATTTATTATCAAGGTACGGGAGTCAAACCGTGAGACTAAAATCAGCTTTTCCATATATGCGTTACTGGGTAATGATAGATCTGTTTCTAGTTGAAAACAAAGCAACAAATGGACTATCTCTTCTGAGCATACCACGGGTATCGAAACGAGGTTCTTATAGTATTGTGAGTCTGCAGATATACCGCTGAACCAATAGGGAACTGGATATAAAAAACCAAGAAATAGTAATGAGTGTATTTATTAGCCTATCAAGTATACAGTAAACAATTATTGAAATTAAAAACAACAACAAATTCTGATAGAATTTCTCATTCTAACAAATATAAGCTCGACAATTGAAAATATATTAAATAAGAAATGTGGATGGTTTATAAGCACCGGTATGGCCAAGTGGGTTTAGACGTGCGACTCGTAATCTGAGGGTGGCGGGTTCGCATACCCATCGCATCAAACGTGCTCGATCTTTCAGCCGTGGAAGCGTTATAATGTGACGGTCAATCCTACTATTCGTTGGTAAAAAAGTAGCCCAAGAGTTGGCGGTGGGTGGTAATGACTTAGCTGCTTTCCCCCAGCCTCACACTGCTAAATTAAGGAAAGCTAGCGCAGATAGTTCTCGAGTAGCTTTGCGCGACATTCAAAACAAACAAATTATTTATAGTTCATCATAAAGCTACAATAAGATATTTCTCCTCTGATTGCTAGGGAATCGAAATCCGGATTTTAGCGTTCCAATCCTTCTGACTTACTCTTGTACCACATGAACTGAACTATGTTAAGTTGGTTACCCTTAAACCTGAATTGAACTATGTAAAGGTGATTAATTGGTTACTCTTAAACCTGAATTGCACTATGTTAAAGTGATTAGTTGGTTACTCTTAAACCTTAATTGCACAACGTTAAAGTGATTAGTTGGTTACCCTTAAACCTGAATTGAACAATGTTAAAGTGATTAGTTGGTTACTCTTCAACCTGAATTGAACTATGTTAAAGTGATTAGTTGGTTACTCTTCAACCTGAATTGAACAATGTTAAAGTGATTAGTTGGTTACCCTTCTACCTGAATTGCACTACGTTAAAGTGATTAGTTGGTTACTCTTCAACCTGAATTGCACTATGTTAAAGTGATTAGTTGGTTATCCTTAAACCTGAATTGAGCAATGTTAAAGTGATTAGTTGGTTACTCTTCAACCTGAATTGCACTACGTTAAAGTGATTAGTTGGTTACTCTTCAACCTGAATTGAACTATGTTAAAGTGATTAGTTGGTTACCCTTGAACCTGAATTGAACAATGTTAAACTGATTAGTTGGTTACCCTTGAACCTGAATTGAACTATGTTAAAGTGATTAGTTGGTTACTCTTAAACCTGAATTGCACTATGTTAAAGTGATTAGTTGGTTACTCTTAAACCTTAATTGCACAACGTTAAAGTGATTAGTTAATTACTCTTCAACCTGAATTGAACTATGTTAAAGTGATTAGTTGGTTACTCTTCAACCTGAATTGAACAATGTTAAAGTGATTAGTTGGTTACCCTTCTACCTGAATTGCACTACGTTAAAGTGATTAGTTGGTTACTCTTCAACCTGAATTGCACTATGTTAAAGTGATTAGTTGGTTATCCTTAAACCTGAATTGAGCAATGTTAAAGTGATTAGTTGGTTACTCTTCAACCTGAATTGCACTACGTTAAAGTGATTAGTTGGTTACTCTTCAACCTGAATTGAACTATGTTAAAGTGATTAGTTGGTTACTCTTCAACCTGAATTGCACTACGTTAAATTGATTAGTTGGTTACCCTTAAACCTGAATTGCACTATGTTGAAGTGATTAGTTGGTTACTCTTCAACCTGAATTGAACAATGTTAAAGTAATTAGTTGGTTACTCTTCAACCTGAATTGCACTACGTTAAAGTGATTAGTTGGTTACTCTTCAACCTGAATTGAACTACGTTAAAGTGATTAGTTGGTTACTCTTCAACCTGAATTGCTCTATGTTAATGTGATTAGTTGGTTATCCTTAAACCTGAATTGAGCAATGTTAAATTGATTAGTTGGTTACCCTTAAACCTGAATTGCACTATGTTGAAGTGATTAGTTGGTTACTCTTCAACCTGAATTGAACAATGTTAAAGTAATTAGTTGGTTACTCTTCAACCTGAATTGCACTACGTTAAAGTGATTAGTTGGTTACTCTTCAACCTGAATTGCACTATGTTAAAGTGATTAGTTGGTTATCCTTAAACCTGAATTGAGCAATGTTAAAGTGATTAGTTGGTTACTCTTCAACCTGAATTGCACTACGTTAAAGTGATTAGTTGGTTACTCTTCAACCTGAATTGAACTATGTTAAAGTGATTAGTTGGTTACTCTTCAACCTGAATTGCACTACGTTAAAATGATTAGTTGGTTACTCTTCAACCTGAATTGCACTACGTTAAATTGATTAGTTGGTTACCCTTAAACCTGAATTGCACTATGTTGAAGTGATTAGTTGGTTACTCTTCAACCTGAATTGAACAATGTTAAAGTAATTAGTTGGTTACTCTTCAACCTGAATTGCACTACGTTAAAGTGATTAGTTGGTTACTCTTCAACCTGAATTGAACTATGTTAAAGTGATTAGTTGGTTACTCTTCAACCTGAATTGAACAATGTTAAAGTGATTAGTTGGTTACTTTTCAACCTGATTTGCACGACGTTAAATTGATTAGTTGGTTACTCTTCAACCTGAATTGAACTATGTTAAAGTGATTAGTTGGTTACTCTTCAACCTGAATTGAACAATGTTAAAGTGATTAGTTGGTTATCCTTAAACCTGAATTGAGCAATGTTAAATTGATTAGTTGGTTACCCTTAAACCTGAATTGCACTATGTTGAAGTAATTAGTTGGTTACTCTTCAACCTGAATTGAACAATGTTAAAGTAATTAGTTGGTTAATCTTCAACCTGAATTGCACTACGTTAAAGTGATTAGTTGGTTACTCTTCAACCTGAATTGCACTATGTTAAAGTGATTAGTTGGTTACTCTTCAACCTGAATTGCACTATGTTAAAGTGATTAGTTGGTTATCCTTAAACCTGAATTGAGCAATGTTAAAGTGATTAGTTGGTTACTCTTCAACCTAAATTGCACTACGTTAAAGTGATTAGTTGGTTACTCTTCAACCTGAATTGAACTATGTTAAAGTGATTAGTTGGTTACTCTTCAACCTGAATTGCACTACGTTAAGGTGATTAGTTGGTTACTCTTCAACCTGAATTGCACTATGTTAAAGTGATTAGTTGGTTATCCTTAAACCTGAATTGAGCAATGTTAAAGTGATTAGTTGGTTACTCTTCAACCTAAATTGCACTACGTTAAAGTGATTAGTTGGTTACTCTTCAACCTGAATTGAACTATGTTAAAGTGATTAGTTGGTTACTCTTCAACCTGAATTGCACTACGTTAAAATGATTAGTTGGTTACCCTTAAACCTGAATTGCACTATGTTGATGTGATTGGTTGGTTACTCTTCAACCTGAATTGAACAATGTTAAAGTGATTAGTTGGTTACTTTTCAACCTGAATTGCACGACGTTAAATTGATTAGTTGGTTACTCTTCAACCTGAATTCAACAATGTTAAAGTGATCATTTGGTTACTTTTCAACCTGAATTGCACGACGTTAAATTGATCAGTTGGTTACTCTTCAACCTGAATTGAACTATGTTAAAGTGATTAGTTGGTTACTCTTCAACCTGAATTGAACAATGTTAAAGTGATTAGTTGGTTACCCTTAAACCTGAATTGAACAATGTTAAATTGATCAGTTGGTTACTCTACAACCTGAATTGAACAATGTTAAAGTGACTAGTTGGTTACTCTTCAACCTGAATTGCACTACGTTAAAGTGATTAGTTGGTTACTCTTCAACCTGAATTGAACTATGTTAAAGTGATTAGTTGGTTTCTCTTCAACCTGAATTGAAAAATGTTAAAGTGATTAGTTGGTTACTCTTAAACCTGAATTGCACTACGTTAAAGTGATTAGTTGGTTACTCTTCAACCTGAATTGAACAATGTTAAAGTGATTGGTTGGTTACTCTTCAACCTGAATTGAACTATGTTAAAGTGATTAGTTGGTTACTCTTCAACCTGAATTGAACAATGTTAAAGTGATTAGTTGGTTACCCTTCTACCTGAATTGAACAATGTTAAAGTGATTAGTTGGTTATCCTTAAACCTGAATTGAGCAATGTTAAAGTGATTAGTTGGTTACTCTTCAACCTGAATTGCACTACGTTAAAGTGATTAGTTGGTTACTCTTCAACCTGAATTGAACTATGTTAAAGTGATTAGTTGGTTACTCTTCAACCTGAATTGCACTACGTTAAAATGATTAGTTGGTTACTCGTCAACCTGAATTGAACTATGTTAAAGTGATTAGTTGGTTACTCTTCAACCTGAATTGCACTACGTTAAAATGATTTGTTGGTTACTCTTCAACCTGAATTGAACAATGTTAAAGTGATTAGTTGGTTACTCTACAAGCTGAATTGAACAATGTTAAAGTGATTAGTTGGTTACTCTTAAACCTGAATTGCACTACGTTAAAATGATTTGTTGGTTACTCTTCAACCTGAATTGAACAATGTTAAAGTGATTAGTTGGTTACTCTACAAGCTGAATTGAACAATGTTAAAGTGATTAGTTGGTTACTCTTCAACCTGAATTGAACAATGTTAAAGTGATTAGTTGGTTACCCTTCTACCTGAATTGAACAATGTTAAAGTGATTAGTTGGTTATCCTTAAACCTGAATTGAGCAATGTTAAAGTGATTAGTTGGTTACTCTTCAACCTGAATTGCACTACGTTAAAGTGATTAGTTGGTTACTCTTCAACCTGAATTGAACTATGTTAAAATGATTAGTTGGTTACACTTCAACCTGAATTGAACAATGTTAAAGTGATTAGTTGGTTACTCTTAAACCTGAATTGAACTATGTTAAAGTGATTAGTTGGTTACTCTTCAACCTGAATTGCACTACGTTAAGGTGATTAGTTGGTTACTCTTCAACCTGAATTGCACTACGTTAAAGTGATTAGTTGGTTACTCTTCAACCTGAATTGAACTATGTTAAAGTGATTAGTTGGTTACTCTTCAACCTGAATTGCACTACGTTAAGGTGATTAGTTGGTTACTCTTCAACCTGAATTGCACTATGTTAAAGTGATTAGTTGGTTATCCTTAAACCTGAATTGAGCAATGTTAAAGTGATTAGTTGGTTACTCTTCAACCTAAATTGCACTACGTTAAAGTGATTAGTTGGTTACTCTTCAACCTGAATTGAACTATGTTAAAGTGATTAGTTGGTTACTCTTCAACCTGAATTGCACTACGTTAAAATGATTAGTTGGTTACCCTTAAACCTGAATTGCACTATGTTGATGTGATTAGTTGGTTACTCTTCAACCTGAATTGAACAATGTTAAAGTAATTAGTTGGTTACTCTTCAACCTGAATTGCACTACGTTAAAGTGATTAGTTGGTTACTCTTCAACCTGAATTGAACTATGTTAAAGTGATTAGTTGGTTACTCTTCAACCTGAATTGAACAATGTTAAAGTGATTAGTTGGTTACTTTTCAACCTGAATTGCACGACGTTAAATTGATTAGTTGGTTACTCTTCAACCTGAATTGAACAATGTTAAAGTGATTAGTTGGTTACTTTTCAACCTGAATTGCACGACGTTAAATTGATTAGTTGGTTACTCTTCAACCTGAATTGAACTATGTTAAAGTGATTAGTTGGTTACTCTTCAACCTGAATTGAACAATGTTAAAGTGATTAGTTGGTTACCCTTAAACCTGAATTGAACAATGTTAAATTGATCAGTTGGTTACTCTACAACCTGAATTGAACAATGTTAAAGTGACTAGTTGGTTACTCTTCAACCTGAATTGCACTACGTTAAAGTGATTAGTTGGTTACTCTTCAACCTGAATTGAACTATGTTAAAGTGATTAGTTGGTTTCTCTTCAACCTGAATTGAAAAATGTTAAAGTGATTAGTTGGTTACTCTTAAACCTGAATTGCACTACGTTAAAGTGATTAGTTGGTTACTCTTCAACCTGAATTGAACAATGTTAAAGTGATTAGTTGGTTACTCTTCAACCTGAATTGAACTATGTTAAAGTGATTAGTTGGTTACTCTTCAACCTGAATTGAACAATGTTAAAGTGATTAGTTGGTTACCCTTCTACCTGAATTGAACAATGTTAAAGTGATTAGTTGGTTATCCTTAAACCTGAATTGAGCAATGTTAAAGTGATTAGTTGGTTACTCTTCAACCTGAATTGCACTACGTTAAAGTGATTAGTTGGTTACTCTTCAACCTGAATTGAACTATGTTAAAGTGATTAGTTGGTTACTCTTCAACCTGAATTGCACTACGTTAAAATGATTAGTTGGTTACTCGTCAACCTGAATTGAACTATGTTAAAGTGATTAGTTGGTTACTCTTCAACCTGAATTGCACTACGTTAAAATGATTAGTTGGTTACTCTTCAACCTGAATTGAACAATGTTAAAGTGATTAGTTGGTTACTCTACAAGCTGAATTGAACAATGTTAAAGTGATTAGTTGGTTACTCTTAAACCTGAATTGCACTACGTTAAAGTGATTAGTTGGTTACACTTCAACCTGAATTGAACAATGTTAAGTGATTAGTTGGTTACTCTTCAACCTGAATTGAACTATGTTAAAGTGATTAGTTGGTTACTCTTCAACCTGAATTGAACAATGTTAAAGTGATTAGTTGGTTACCCTTCTACCTGAATTGAACAATGTCAAAGTGATTTGTTGGTTATCCTTAAACCTGAATTGAGCAATGTTAAAGTGATTAGTTGGTTACTCTTCAACCTGAATTGCACTACGTTAAAGTGATTAGTTGGTTACTCTTCAACCTGAATTGAACTATGTTAAAATGATTAGTTGGTTACACTTCAACCTGAATTGAACAATGTTAAAGTGATTAGTTGGTTACTCTTAAACCTGAATTGCACTATGTTAAAGTGATTAGTTGGTTACTCTTAAACCTTAATTGCACAACGTTAAAGTGATTAGTTGGTTACTCTTCAACCTGAATTGAACTAACAAAAAGTGATTAGTTGGTTACTCTTAAACCTGAATTGCACTATGTTAAAGTGATTAGTTGGTTACACTTCAACCTGAATTGAACAATGTTAAAGTGATTAGTTGGTTACTCTTAAACATGAATTGCACTATGTTAAAGTGATTAGTTGGTTACCCTTAAACCTGAATTGAACAATGTTAAATTGATCAGTTGGTTACTCTACAACCTGAATTGAACAATGTTAAAGTGATTAGTTGGTTACTCTTCAACCTGAATTGAGCAATGTTAAAGTGATTAGTTGGTTACTCTTAAACCTGAATTGAACAATGTTAAAGTGATTAGTTGGTTACTCTTCAACCTAAATTGAACTATGTTAAATTGATTAGTTGGTTACTCTTCAACCTAAATTGAACAATATTAAAGTGATTAGTTGGTTACTACTCTACTTGAATTGCACTATGTTGAAGTGATTTGTTGGTTACTACTCTACTTGAATTGCACTATGTTGAAGTGATTTGTTGGTTACTACTCTACTTGAATTGCACTATGTTGAAGTGATTTGTTGGTTACTACTCTACTTGAATTACACTATTTTGAAGTGATTAGTTGGTTACTACTCTACTTGAATTGCACTATTTTGAAGTGATTAGTTGGTTACTCCTCTACTTGAATTGCACTATGTTGAAGTGATTATTTGGTTACTACTCTACTTGAATTGCACTATTTTGAAGTGATTAGTTGGTTACTACTCTACTTGAATTGCACTATTTTGAAGTGATTTGTTGGTTATTACTCTACTTGAATTGCACTATGTTGAAGTGATTAGTTGGTTACTACTCTACTTGAATTGCACTATTTTGAAGTGATTAGTTGGTTACTACTCTACTTGAATTGCACTATTTTGAAGTGATTTGTTGGTTACTACTCTACTTGAATTGCACTATGTTGAAGTGATTTGTTGGTTACTACTCTACTTGAATTGCACTATTTTGAAGTGATTAGTTGGTTAGTACTCTACTTGAATTGCACTATTTTGAAGTGATTAGTTGGTTACTCCTCTACTTGAATTGCACTATGTTGAAGTGATTATTTGGTTACTAGTCTACTTGAATTGCACTATGTTGATGTGATTAGTTGGTTACTCCTCTACTTGAATTGCACTATGTTGAAGTGATTATTTGGTTACTCTTCTACTTGAAATGATCTATGTTGAAGTGATTATTTGGTTACTACTCTACTTGAATTGCACTATGTTGAGTGATTAGTTGGTTACTCCTCTACTTGAATTGCACTATGTTGAAGTGATTACTTGGTTACTACTCTACTTGAAATGATCTATGTTGAAGTGATTATTTGGTTACTCCTCTACTTGAATTGCACTATGTTGAAGTGATTATTTGGTTACTCCTCTACTTGAATTGCACTATGTTGAAGTGATTATTTGGTTACTACTCTACTTGAAATGATCTATGTTGAAGTGATTAGTTGGTTACTACTCTACTTGAATTGCACTATTTTGAAGTGATTTGTTGGTTACTACTCTACTTGAATTGCACTATTTTGAAGTGATTAGTTGGTTACTACTCTACTTGAATTGCACTATTTTGAAGTGATTAGTTGGTTACTCCTCTACTTGAATTGCACTATGTTGAAGTGATTATTTGGTTACTAGTCTACTTGAATTGCACTATGTTGATGTGATTAGTTGGTTACTCCTCTACTTGAATTGCACTATGTTGAAGTGATTATTTGGTTACTAGTCTACTTGAATTGCATTATGTTGATGTGATTAGTTGGTTACTCCTCTACTTGAATTGCACTATGTTGAAGTGATTATTTGGTTACTCCTCTACTTGAAATGATCTATGTTGAAGTGATTATTTGGTTACTACTCTACTTGAATTGCACTATGTTGAGTGATTAGTTGGTTACTCCTCTACTTGAATTGCACTATGTTGAAGTGATTACTTGGTTACTACTCTACTTGAAATGATCTATGTTGAAGTGATTATTTGGTTACTCCTCTACTTGAATTGCACTATGTTGAAGTGATTATTTGGTTACTCCTCTACTTGAATTGCACTATGTTGAAGTGATTAGTTGGTTACTAGTCTTTTTGAATTGATCTATGTTGAAGTGATTACTTGGTTACTACTCTACTTGAATTGCACTATGTTGAAGTGATTACTTGGTTACTACTCTACTTGAATTGCACTATGTTGAAGTGATTACTTGGTTACTCCTCTACTTGAAATGATCTATGTTGAAGTGATTATTTGGTTACTCCTCTACTTGAATTGCACTATGTTGAAGTGATTAGTTGGTTACTCCTCTACTTGAAATGATCTATGTTGAAGTGATTATTTGGTTACTCCTCTACTTGAATTGCACTATGTTGAAGTGATTAGTTGGTTACTCCTCTACTTGAAATGATCTATGTTGAAGTGATTATTTGGTTACTCCTCTACTTGAATTGCACTATGTTGAAGTGATTAGTTGGTTACTACTCTACTTGAATTGCACTATGTTGAAGTGATTAGTTGGTTACTCCTCTACTTGAATTGATCTATGTCAATGTTGTAACAGTCGCGGTTCATTCTGCTGTATTTGTGACGAGTATACGCTTGTTCATCAGAGACGCTCTGTGACTGCTCTTGTGAAGATAGCACATCATCTTTACTTCGACTGTAAACTTGGCGGAATGGGCGCTTCACATTTCTTTTGTGACATGTGCTGTCTGCCTGAGAGCTTGGCTCAGACTCATTCCAAAGACAATTTCATTTACATGTCCTGATGATATGGTAAGAACATAAAGACCACATGACAGACTGTTACTTCTGTTTGACTAATGTATCTGGTTTCTTTGTCAAATACAAGAATTCAATTGAATACCCTAATCTGCCTTCATCAATGAGACCCGTGTCACATGTCGACAGTCTTCCAATTCAGAAACCACCAGAGAAATGGACCTTAGGGGAACCAGATGAAGAAACTACAATGCAGGGAACTGGCAATGATATTGATCCGGATTTTGAACCGTGCTCCTCAGGCGATCCACATCTCCTAACACAGTCAGAATTAAACGATCTTGTCAGAGATTTGAGTCTGTCAAAATCAAAAGTTGAATTGCTGGGTTTGAGATTTCACGAATGGTGTTTGCTGTCACCGGGTACGTAAATTTCTGTTTTTCGAAGCCATCAAGGTGATATAACCAAAATCTTTGCACAAGTTGACAGTCTCTGTTTCTGTGTTGACATTGAAGGATTGTTCTCTGTTTTGGGTTATGACCATGATACGCAAGAGTGGCGTCTCTTTATTGATTCATCAATGTTAAGCCTCAAACTGTTCTATTACACAGTGACAACGTTCAACCTTCAATATTTGTTGGCTACGCAGCACAAATGAAAGAAACCTACGAGAACATGGAAATGTTGCTGAAACACATCCAGTACAGCAAGTACAACTGGAATATCTGTGGAGATCTGAAAGTCGTTGCTCTGTTACTGGGACTGCAGCTTGACTATACAAAGTACTGTTGTTTCATCTGTGAATGGGACAGTCGTGCCAAAGAGTCACATTATTCTAGACAGAGCTGGCCACTCCGTAAAAAGTTAGTTCCAGGACATGAAAATGTGGCACATGAACCGCTTGTCGACCCGGCAAAGATTTTTTTGCCTCCTCTTCACATAAAATTGAGATTTATGAAGAATTTCGTGAAAGCAATAAACAAAGAAGGCGAAGGTTTCCGTTATTTAAGACAGATGTTCCCAAGAATAACTGAGGCCAAGATCAAAGAGGGCATTTTTGTTGGCCCTCAGATTAGACATGTTATGAGTGACAAGCGGTTCGAAGATCTGTTAGTTGGGCCGGAAATGATTGCCTGTAAAGCCTTCACAGACGTTGTTAAGAAGTTTCTTGGCAATTGCAGAGCCCCACATTACATTCAGCTGGTAGACAAACTTCTCAAAGTATACAAAACAATGAAGTGCGACATGTCACTCAAGATTCATTTCCTCCACTCACGCTTGGACTTCTTCCCCGCAACTCTCGGTGCTGTCAGTGACAAACACGGTAAAGGTTTCACCAGGACATTGCTACAATGGAAAAACGATATCAGGACAACTGGAATCCGTCAATGCTTGGTGACTACTGTTGGACACTGCAATGTGATGCACCGGACATTAAACACAAACGAAAATCAGGAGCAAAACACTTAATTATGTTGAACTTAATACCGTATTAGAAACATAAACGCAATTAAATACGTTATTGCCGGTAAACAGTTAACTCTCAATTTCAGAGTTCCTACGTGATGAAGCAAAACCAAAACTATATTTGTGCATACCCACCAGGTATGTGTCACAATCAGCAAAATCTTTTCAGGAAGCAAAACTTTTCATACAAACTGTTGTGCGGTGAAATTTGACGCGTAATATAAATAATTTTCTTTGGCACACAAATATATCAGTTATTATTTCTCTTCAGTTTTCTAGCTATGTATTTCTATGGAAGGCTTTAGCATGAGACAAAATTCCCACATTTCTGTAAAGCTTATTTTGTGAGATTTTGTTCTGTATTTAGTGGCCGGAGATTCAAAACTATTCATGGATTGAATGGTAAAGTATGTTTCAATAGTTTTCTTAAAGTTACTTTAGAAAATCCTAAGAAGTTTGTTTGTTTTAAAATTTCGTGAAAAGCTACACGAGGGCTATCTCCACGAGCCGTCCCTAATTTAGCAGCGTAAGACTAGAGGGAAGACAGCTAGTCATCACCACCTACCGCCACCTCTTGGGCTACTCTTTTGCCAACGAATAGTGGGATTGATGGTCACATTATAACGCCCCACAGCTGAAAGGGCGAGCATGACTGGTGCGAGGTGGATTCGAAACAAACACTCTCAGATTACGAGCCGTGTGCCTTAACCACCAGTCCATGCTGAGTCCAAAGTGTCCAATTCTTGGATTACGGGTCGAACGCATTAACCCATCTGGTCATGCCGGGCCGCCCTGAGAAGCACGTTCTATGTCTCAGTGATTCATTTGATAAAATATATAACGATATATATTTACTTGGTTTTGTAGTTAGGTTAAGAACTTCTTACACGATTTGTATTTTCTGGTTTGTAGTGTTTAGGAATGTAATAATTATTAAACAGAGATTATTTCCTTTTACTGAATGTACGTAAGTTATACTACCAATCTGCGCATGATCATAGTGAAATTGAATTATAAATATTTAATATCAACTTATTGGACTCTTACAAAATAAACAAAAACGTGGAATGTTTCTTTCACAAAAAAACTAAAGTTTAAATACTTTATTTTAGTATATGTATTCAACGTGGTTTAATTTCATTATTAAGGATAAAGAACAACAAGCCAAATGATTTAAAATAATCTTTTATTAAATGCACCAGATAAAATTAAAAGTCAAATCAAACAAGTGTTTTCCATTGTTTCAAAATTTATAAAACAAAACTCGAATCACACAAGCGTGTGTAATGAGATTTCAAAATTATGAATAATTAATTATTCAATATTTAAAAATCAAAACTCATTTCCTGTTAAATGTAGTAAAAGAAAATGTCAGCTAATTTATAACTTTAATTAAACAGGTAGAGAAGATAATTCTGTCTTTGATTCTTTGTAATCTTATCCGTGTAGGTTTATGGCATAAAAAAAGCTTATTTCTGCTTACCTACAAACATACTTAATGAAATAACATATATATATTATTTCTTTCATTTGTCACATAAACTAATAAATCTAATAACATGAAAATTTATAGACTTTTCGTAATAAAAAATGGGAGTCGTCCTAAAAATTTCACAAATGTTCTTGTTTAAATAATCGCATGGATAAAGTGTTCTGGATAGGCTATCATATCGTCAGCTTTACAAAACCGCTACACAGACATAAAAACTTTTCTACCAGTTTCTGATCAGCCTAATATTCAGTAAAACATCTACTCATTTAATTAATCTGGAATATTACCTCCAGTAACACAATCAACCTTTCAGATCTGTTTTGAAATTATATTTTATTGTCATCATGTTATCAGATCACTTGAGTCTGCTTGGGAAAGACATTTTATTATTATTGTAATGTTAACAGGTAACTCAGGACTGTCTGTGAGTGATATTTTATTACTATTATCATGGTAACAAATCACTCGGGTTTTGGTTTTGATGAGATATATTTTATTCTTATTACCCTGTTAAAAGATGAATCAACATAGACACTATCAGAAAACCAGGTTAAATACCAAGTTTTCAAAACATCATAAGTTATATAAATGGCTTAATCTTTTTTCTGCCTCACCTGAAAATGTATTTAAATGTCACAGTTTTCAATAAATTCGATTTAAATAGGTTGGTTTAAAATAATCTCAGTTGAGAAATAAAAAAATCTGTAGAATAGTACATTAATATATCTAGCAATAAATATACAAGCACCTTACGACACGCACAGAGAACACAGAGATGTGCTTTTTAGAGTTTAAAAATACATCAAATAAATATGTAAGCACATATAAGTGTATTATATATATATATATATATTTCATATATCAATTTAATAATACAATTCAATAAGATAGTAATAAGTTCAATGCACTCACTCACAAAAACCCACAAATATTTATGTATTTCGTTACATCTAGAAAAACATCTGATTTAGTACGTTAAAAGTAGCCTTAAATAAATACCTTACTTAATAATCGGCTTAAAAACTCATATAAATGAGCATTTTGTTTAGTATTGTCATATGTAAACTGTATTACTTATTATATTTAGTACTTTTATATATAAAGTGTATCACACGTTATACTTGGTGTTGTTATATAAAACGTGTACAGAAATCAAAACAGAATTTCAGGATGTATCAAATAATGAAGTCAATACCTTATCTTATTATATGACAATTATGTAGGAAAGAAACAAGGGTAGAGGAATCCCTAAATTTTTTTTTAATTTCTCATATGAATTGCACTGAACTAATAAACAAATTATCTTGATATTTTAGAAACGATTTAATGTATATATACAGAAAGAGAGAAGCTCCCTCTACCGACTGGTCAACAAATTATAACCTTGATTGCAGTCTGTTGCTTACATATAGAATACAACGGTGATATGAATACTTACACAAAATATTTTGCATAATAAAGTTCCTACAGCATACACAGTAATAATGTATTATAAATCACAAGTTTATTTCGCTTAAAGACACCAAAAGACAAACAACTCATGAACCACGTCTGTAAGCTAACCTTTGGAAGAGAAGCCAATCTGAAGAAATTATATATGGAACGTCGTTATGAAAGGTACACGTTTCTGTACGTCGTGTTACTTTCATCGACCAATAACAGAGTGCTCAAGAAGCACCCGAAACAATTCTTTATTAGGAACACACACCTAAGTAAGCAACAAAAGCGTAGCTGGTACATCACCTAAATATACATTTTGTTAGTGAAACAGACAGCAATTACACCAGCCTAGCCTAACAGCATATCTCCTAAAATAACATGTAAATATTGTATCATAATAATGTATAAACGGTATGAAACAGAGCCCCATAACCTAGTACTAGTAGAAACGCTAAAAATTACAGAAACACTACACTACTTAGTGATTTTTATCTTTAACAAATATCATTTCGACTTCACAAAACATTCAAGTAGTCGGCGTATTATGTCACTTATTATATATCTACTACTCAGTTTTAAGATGCAGTATAATGTTTAAACACATTTTGTGTTATTCAGATGCACACTACATATGTGTTTTTCTGGTTCTTCATCCTGCATAGCACAGAAAACGTTGTCCAAAACCAAAAATTCCATAAAGATTTCTGAAACAAACTAACTCTAATCATGCAGGCGTAAAAAAGTAATTTTCAAAGTCACGTCTCTGAAATCCTTGAAAGGTTTATTTTGTTTGCTGAAAACAAAGTTTGGACAAGGGTGTAGCTCACGCGATCTCTCACGCACAAATACAGAAAATATATAAATACAAGTTGATGTGAAGAAGTAACTAACAAGAAAGGAGTGTAATAGTTCTTGATATGAAGTGATGTTTAGTCTACCTACATAATATTCTGAGGACGATCCAACGTAAATTTCAAGATTATATTGTCCTGGGATTTTGTTAGTATGAAAAATGTCGTTAGTGTGTTTGGGCTACTGCATTATTGTATGATAAGTAGTTCCCAGATGAGCGTAATGTTTTACATTAGATTAGTGTAAATATCGTCAGCGACTGCGTACTACAGAACCATTTACCTTTAGACGCTGGTAGGGCACAGAAGAACAGTAATCAGTATGGACAATAAAGCTGAAATAGCGATTGTTTTAAACTATTTTGTAGCACTGTTAGGATGGTGATTTCATATTTGTTTTAACTGTTATTGTTGGCAATCGATGTTGGTAAATTTTGTTTCCTATGTTTCTCTTATTAGTTTCTACCCTACCATAGTTGATATCTACGATGTATGAAGCATATTAGAAAAGTTGCGAAAAACATGACCTTGAAGTTAACCTTAAACGACCCCAGTGATATTGTTAGAAGGTAGACCTTCAACAACTCATTCCATATCCCTAACAATGACTGACCTATTTATTTCCATTTATAAATATGTGTTTCATTTATAATCCACCAGGTGAAAAGCGCAGACACTTAATATCCTGAAAACTATCTCTAAAGTCATCCTTACTGTTCTATAATTCAGAACGTATCAGGTCCCACTAATAAAAAAAGAAATGCTAAGCGACAAATATACCTAGTAGTAAAGACTGTTAGCTGATTCATATGGAGTTTTATTTTTATAGAGCAACTTACGCGTACGAGGAGCTTAGAATTATTAGTTTCAAATATAATTCTTCATTTTAAACTCCAAATAACGTTAAATGATGTTCACAGCATCGTGTGTCTTCACAAACAAATACATTCAAACATTTTTCGTACTTTTCTTTAAAAATAAAGAAAACTCCCGTCATTATATTTATCAGTTTCAGGATTGATACGTGTAGTTACAGTCAAAACATTTGACCAAGCTCGAATGTTAAAAAAGTTCGTAAGTGTATTTCCATATAATATCGAATATATATATCAGTATATATTGGAATGAGTTTACTCTGAATTTTTTATTGAAAGCCACAATGTCTCTACACAGAATAATTCACCGTCAAAATAATTTCTTGTATTTTTTTTCTCAAAGCTGCAAAGCCTTTCTACAGGACGATTTACTGACAAATGTGTTTTACTGCGGTTTCTGTTGAAAGTAACCATGCTTTTCCACACCCCCACACATTACTCATTACTACAGTTCAAAGTTCATTAACTAGTTTTATTTTTCAATTATTCAGTTTTTCTTGACTGGTTTTAAACTTCGAGTTTTACTTTCATTTTCTGCTCAAACTCACCGTTTTAAACCAAAACGAACGTTCCCTTTTTTTGTATGAGTCGTAAAATTTTCAGACTTGAGTTACTGGCTCATTTTCGTTAATACGGTTTTCGTAGCCGTTGGTAAGCGTATTTCCTTTGTCTTTCGCCAGCATGTTGTTCGAACGTGACGTCATTGTTATGGCCGTTGAAGGCTCTATTTCTTGGTGAGATTTGTCTTCGCGAAACTCTTTTCTGGCTTGTTCTTTGCCTCTGTTGGATCCACCTCGAGTGTGTTTCGGAAATACGCTGTTTTCTACGTGAAGCTGTGCGTTTACGTCTCTACCAGCGGCGCAGGTAAAGGCCTTGGCGAAGCTCTTCTTAAAGTTATCACTGAGGAAAGCGTACAGTACGGGGTTCATGGCAGAATTAGCGTAAGACAAGCAGCCCACTAGTAGATTGATGACGACCCCTATGTTGGTCTGGCTCTGCATTGGAGGAAGTAGCGCAATGTACACTTGGTTGATCCAATACGGTAGCCAACAGATGACGTAAATTGTAATCACTGTCAGAACCAGGTAGGTCACTTTGCGATGGGTTCTCTTCTTCTCTTTGGATTTGTTCTTGGGTCCAACTCTCCTAAGCTTGCAGATGACCAGGAAATAGAACCACAGGATCAAAACTAATGGAATGGCAAATCCGAGAGTGAGAGAGTACAGAGTGAACGCCTTCTGTCCGTTCATGAAGTCGCTCTCAGGCCAGAAGATGTTACATGTTACCGAGGTTCCTTTGTCCAGGACATTAGCGTAAATGTAGATTGGGACCATGAGTAGAGCCGATACGGTCCACGCTGTGAGGCAGATGAATTTGGCAATAAAGCTTGTCCTGTAACGAGGGAAGAAATTGGATGGCATACTGCCACGTAACGGTCAGCACTCATGACGGTCAGTAACAAGCTGCTGGTGAACTGGTTTATCGAAGTTGTGGTCATGTACATTTTGCACATCACGCGCCCAAAAGGCCAATGTCTGACAGTCATTGTAACAATGAGGAATGGTAGTCCAATCAAGAACATTTCGTCAGCAACGGCAAGATTCAGAATGTACATATTCGTCACAGTCTGCATTTTGGAAAACCGTAGTACCACGTAAATAACAAGTGTGTTTCCACACAAGCCAACCAAGCAAACAATACTATACAAGATTTTAACAATCTCGAATATCGCCCTCGGAGGACCGTCGTCCATCTCTTCACACGTGGAATTGGTGGTGTTCATAAAGGTGTCGTTTTCGTCCATTGTTGTTGTGTTCACGTCTAGAAACTCCAAGTAGGCCATCTTAAAACTAGTATCCATAAACAAAACAGACGTTCTGAGATACTACCAATAGAGTTCGTTTGTTTTCTTAAGCACAAAGCTACACATCTGTGCTCCGCCCACTGCGGATATCGAAACCTGATTTCTAGCAGTATAGGTCCACAAAAATACCTCTGGGAAGCTGTTAATATAGCTACCCCAAGTATCGTTTTTTCTTGAAACCCTGCTTTATAATAATCATTTAATATAAATTCACAGAGAAATTTAAAGGTTTTGCCACAGTTGATAAGAAACAACAACAATAATAAATGTTTTAGCTCCTTTTGTGGCATTTTGGACAACTTCTGGATGTCTTGGTAAGTTAATATTTTCCATATGTTCTATTACACGAACTTTTATATCAGAAATAACATTCTTACAACAACAGAATGTCAGAGAAGGCTATAAAAAGTTTCAGTAATGTTTTATATACACTTATGTGGCTCAGCCACACACATTTCAATGCTTACATAATTGGACCTCTTCAGAAGAAAATCTATATCCGGTACTTTATGTAATGAAGTGGAAAGAAAAATTCAAATATAATCTATTAAATCTTACACCACTATCTGAATTATTTTCTCATTATCAATCTTTTGTTGAAGGTTTTATAATTTCAAGCAATACATAAATATATACATATAAAACCTTTTATATTACCAACACATTACCTCAATACAATTTCATTTTAACACGTTATTTTAGTAGCATATTAAATTTTCGTTTTTTTCTTTGCTCCTTACGTCTTCAGAGTTTCCACGACGTTATCTAAAAATAATGGTTATATAATCAATTTTCTTCATGGTGACATTCTCAAGTCAAAAATATTAATTATTTTAATTATAATTTTCATCACACATTTCATATAATTAATACTAAACACTTTACTGGTGTCACCGAAACCATAATTCAATACAAATTGTAATGTTGATTTCATGAGCAAACTGTGGAATATTTCCACTATATTCTTAGCAAACAATAGTGGAACGCGAGTTCTTATTTGTTTTCCATTCAGCGAGGCTTTTGTGTGTTTAAAGTCAAACACAAAGCTACACAAGGGGCTATCTTTGCTGTGCCTACCGCGGGTATCAAAACCAGATTTTAGCTTTGTTAATCCGCAGACATACTGCTGTGCTACTTGGGAGGCGTTCAGCGAGGATCTCATGATAATAAAAGACACTATAGTGTTTTGCACTGGATTAAAAACTGGACAAACATTATGCCGTAATACATTTCGTTTGGTTTGTTTTGAATTTCACACAAAGCTACACGAGGGCTATCTACGCTAGCCGTCTCTAATTTGGCAGTGTAAGACTAGAGGAAAGGCAGCTAGACATCACCACTCACAGCCAACTATTGTGCTACTCTTTTACCAACGAATAGTGGGATTGACCGTCACGTATAACGCTCACAACGGCTGAAGGGGTGAGCATGTTTGGTGTGCCTGGATTTGGAACCCACGACCCTCAGATTACGAGTCGAGCAGCTTAACCATCTGGCCATGCCGGGCCCAACACCAAAGTAGTAATGGATATTACTGTCTAAACGAAAACAATGATGTGAAACGTTTGCTATGGATGTCAATAAGTATCATAACATTACAATAATCTAGAATTTAATGCCAGATAAACTTTGTGTCGTAACTTGAAATTTTATGAGTTAAAATATCAATATACGTTATGTATTCTCCCCAAGGAGATCTAACATACCTAAAGCTACTGCTATCAACTTTCATGGAATCAGACTGTAATACTAAATTAGACAGTGATAAACGTCAATACGTAGAAGTTTTGAATAATTGATTGGAGACTTTATAACATGTTGAAGAGAATGGAAAATTATTTTGTTTTCATTAGACTTGTTTGAAATATTTAAATGAAATATATTTACTTCGCTGTAATAACATGTTTGTGGCAGTTTTCTTCCTCTTTTGTAGAAACAGAATTATGTACAGATTTCTCAAACTCATTTTCAGTGATTGTAGTTTTCTGTTTGCTCATAATTCATAAAATATGCGTGTTTTATTACTGTTTTCCAAAATTAGAAATAGTAAATTTTTTGCTTTGTTTTCAGTACTACAAAAAATTTCAAAAATTAATCTATCTCGTCAATTCTGGAAACAAAATTGGTACAGGCGCTTATTTTGTTTCAATACTATAGATGTGAAGAGAAGCCGTTCAGTGTGATTGTCCAAAACGCAAAATCTGGAATAGTAATATATATCTTCTAAACGACCATTGGTTTCCTACTGAGTTTACGATGTGTCCCCAAGAATGTCCACTTTCTTCAAATGATTCGGAAAAGAAACAACAATGATGTGTTAAACATGTAATCATTGGTAACTATCACGCCCAACGATGGAAACAAGACAAAAAATTCACTTTCCTTTCTGACTCTTATCTATGAACGATATCAGCTCAAGTGCTTCATAAACATCTTAATATTGTGTTTTTAGTTTTACATATTTATTATCAAGGTACGGGAGTCAAACCGTGAGACTAAAATCAGCTTTTCCATATATGCGTTACTGGGTAATGATAGATCTGTTTCTAGTTGAAAACAAAGCAACAAATGGACTATCTCTTCTGAGCATACCACGGGTATCGAAACGAGGTTCTTATAGTATTGTGAGTCTGCAGATATACCGCTGAACCAATAGGGAACTGGATATAAAAAAACCAAGAAATAGTAATGAGTGTATTTATTAGCCTATCAAGTATACAGTAAACAATTATTGAAATTAAAAAACAACAACAAATTCTGATAGAATTTCTCATTCTAACAAATATAAGCTCGACAATTGAAAATATATTAAATAAGAAATGTGGATGGTTTATAAGCACCGGTATGGCCAAGTGGGTTTAGACGTGCGACTCGTAATCTGAGGGTGGCGGGTTCGCATACCCATCGCATCAAACGTGCTCGATCTTTCAGCCGTGGAAGCGTTATAATGTGACGGTCAATCCTACTATTCGTTGGTAAAAAAGTAGCCCAAGAGTTGGCGGTGGGTGGTAATGACTTAGCTGCTTTCCCCCAGCCTCACACTGCTAAATTAAGGAAAGCTAGCGCAGATAGTTCTCGAGTAGCTTTGCGCGACATTCAAAACAAACAAATTATTTATAGTTCATCATAAAGCTACAATAAGATATTTCTCCTCTGATTGCTAGGGAATCGAAATCCGGATTTTAGCGTTCCAATCCTTCTGACTTACTCTTGTACCACATGAACTGAACTATGTTAAGTTGGTTACCCTTAAACCTGAATTGAACTATGTAAAGGTGATTAATTGGTTACTCTTAAACCTGAATTGCACTATGTTAAAGTGATTAGTTGGTTACTCTTAAACCTTAATTGCACAACGTTAAAGTGATTAGTTGGTTACCCTTAAACCTGAATTGAACAATGTTAAAGTGATTAGTTGGTTACTCTTCAACCTGAATTGAACTATGTTAAAGTGATTAGTTGGTTACTCTTCAACCTGAATTGAACAATGTTAAAGTGATTAGTTGGTTACCCTTCTACCTGAATTGCACTACGTTAAAGTGATTAGTTGGTTACTCTTCAACCTGAATTGCACTATGTTAAAGTGATTAGTTGGTTATCCTTAAACCTGAATTGAGCAATGTTAAAGTGATTAGTTGGTTTACTCTTCAACCTGAATTGCACTACGTTAAAGTGATTAGTTGGTTACTCTTCAACCTGAATTGAACTATGTTAAAGTGATTAGTTGGTTACCCTTGAACCTGAATTGAACAATGTTAAACTGATTAGTTGGTTACCCTTGAACCTGAATTGAACTATGTTAAAGTGATTAGTTGGTTACTCTTAAACCTGAATTGCACTATGTTAAAGTGATTAGTTGGTTACTCTTAAACCTTAATTGCACAACGTTAAAGTGATTAGTTAGTTACTCTTCAACCTGAATTGAACTATGTTAAAGTGATTAGTTGGTTACTCTTCAACCTGAATTGAACAATGTTAAAGTGATTAGTTGGTTACCCTTCTACCTGAATTGCACTACGTTAAAGTGATTAGTTGGTTACTCTTCAACCTGAATTGCACTATGTTAAAGTGATTGGTTGGTTATCCTTAAACCTGAATTGAGCAATGTTAAAGTGATTAGTTGGTTACTCTTCAACCTGAATTGCACTACGTTAAAGTGATTAGTTGGTTACTCTTCAACCTGAATTGAACTATGTTAAAGTGATTAGTTGGTTACTCTTCAACCTGAATTGCACTACGTTAAATTGATTAGTTGGTTACCCTTAAACCTGAATTGCACTATGTTGAAGTGATTAGTTGGTTACTCTTCAACCTGAATTGAACAATGTTAAAGTAATTAGTTGGTTACTCTTCAACCTGAATTGCACTACGTTAAAGTGATTAGTTGGTTTACTCTTCAACCTGAATTGAACTACGTTAAAGTGATTAGTTGGTTACTCTTCAACCTGAATTGCTCTATGTTAATGTGATTAGTTGGTTATCCTTAAACCTGAATTGAGCAATGTTAAATTGATTAGTTGGTTACCCTTAAACCTGAATTGCACTATGTTGAAGTGATTAGTTGGTTACTCTTCAACCTGAATTGAACAATGTTAAAGTAATTAGTTGGTTACTCTTCAACCTGAATTGCACTACGTTAAAGTGATTAGTTGGTTACTCTTCAACCTGAATTGCACTATGTTAAAGTGATTAGTTGGTTATCCTTAAACCTGAATTGAGCAATGTTAAAGTGATTAGTTGGTTACTCTTCAACCTGAATTGCACTACGTTAAAGTGATTAGTTGGTTACTCTTCAACCTGAATTGAACTATGTTAAAGTGATTAGTTGGTTACTCTTCAACCTGAATTGCACTACGTTAAAATGATTAGTTGGTTACTCTTCAACCTGAATTGCACTACGTTAAATTGATTAGTTGGTTACCCTTAAACCTGAATTGCACTATGTTGAAGTGATTAGTTGGTTACTCTTCAACCTGAATTGAACAATGTTAAAGTAATTAGTTGGTTACTCTTCAACCTGAATTGCACTACGTTAAAGTGATTAGTTGGTTACTCTTCAACCTGAATTGAACTATGTTAAAGTGATTAGTTGGTTACTCTTCAACCTGAATTGAACAATGTTAAAGTGATTAGTTGGTTACTTTTCAACCTGATTTGCACGACGTTAAATTGATTAGTTGGTTACTCTTCAACCTGAATTGAACTATGTTAAAGTGATTAGTTGGTTACTCTTCAACCTGAATTGAACAATGTTAAAGTGATTAGTTGGTTATCCTTAAACCTGAATTGAGCAATGTTAAATTGATTAGTTGGTTACCCTTAAACCTGAATTGCACTATGTTGAAGTATTAGTTGGTTACTCTTCAACCTGAATTGAACAATGTTAAAGTAATTAGTTGGTTAATCTTCAACCTGAATTGCACTACGTTAAAGTGATTAGTTGGTTACTCTTCAACCTGAATTGCACTATGTTAAAGTGATTAGTTGGTTACTCTTCAACCTGAATTGCACTATGTTAAAGTGATTAGTTGGTTATCCTTAAACCTGAATTGAGCAATGTTAAAGTGATTAGTTGGTTACTCTTCAACCTAAATTGCACTACGTTAAAGTGATTAGTTGGTTACTCTTCAACCTGAATTGAACTATGTTAAAGTGATTAGTTGGTTACTCTTCAACCTGAATTGCACTACGTTAAGGTGATTAGTTGGTTACTCTTCAACCTGAATTGCACTATGTTAAAGTGATTAGTTGGTTATCCTTAAACCTGAATTGAGCAATGTTAAAGTGATTAGTTGGTTACTCTTCAACCTAAATTGCACTACGTTAAAGTGATTAGTTGGTTACTCTTCAACCTGAATTGAACTATGTTAAAGTGATTAGTTGGTTACTCTTCAACCTGAATTGCACTACGTTAAAATGATTAGTTGGTTACCCTTAAACCTGAATTGCACTATGTTGATGTGATTAGTTGGTTACTCTTCAACCTGAATTGAACAATGTTAAAGTGATTAGTTGGTTACTTTTCAACCTGAATTGCACGACGTTAAATTGATTAGTTGGTTACTCTTCAACCTGAATTCAACAATGTTAAAGTGATCATTTGGTTACTTTTCAACCTGAATTGCACGACGTTAAATTGATCAGTTGGTTACTCTTCAACCTGAATTGAACTATGTTAAAGTGATTAGTTGGTTACTCTTCAACCTGAATTGAACAATGTTAAAGTGATTAGTTGGTTACCCTTAAACCTGAATTGAACAATGTTAAATTGATCAGTTGGTTACTCTACAACCTGAATTGAACAATGTTAAAGTGACTAGTTGGTTACTCTTCAACCTGAATTGCACTACGTTAAAGTGATTAGTTGGTTACTCTTCAACCTGAATTGAACTATGTTAAAGTGATTAGTTGGTTTCTCTTCAACCTGAATTGAAAAATGTTAAAGTGATTAGTTGGTTACTCTTAAACCTGAATTGCACTACGTTAAAGTGATTAGTTGGTTACTCTTCAACCTGAATTGAACAATGTTAAAGTGATTAGTTGGTTACTCTTCAACCTGAATTGAACTATGTTAAAGTGATTAGTTGGTTACTCTTCAACCTGAATTGAACAATGTTAAAGTGATTAGTTGGTTACCCTTCTACCTGAATTGAACAATGTTAAAGTGATTAGTTGGTTATCCTTAAACCTGAATTGAGCAATGTTAAAGTGATTAGTTGGTTACTCTTCAACCTGAATTGCACTACGTTAAAGTGATTAGTTGGTTACTCTTCAACCTGAATTGAACTATGTTAAAGTGATTAGTTGGTTACTCTTCAACCTGAATTGCACTACGTTAAAATGATTAGTTGGTTACTCGTCAACCTGAATTGAACTATGTTAAAGTGATTAGTTGGTTACTCTTCAACCTGAATTGCACTACGTTAAAATGATTTGTTGGTTACTCTTCAACCTGAATTGAACAATGTTAAAGTGATTAGTTGGTTACTCTACAAGCTGAATTGAACAATGTTAAAGTGATTAGTTGGTTACTCTTAAACCTGAATTGCACTACGTTAAAATGATTTGTTGGTTACTCTTCAACCTGAATTGAACAATGTTAAAGTGATTAGTTGGTTACTCTACAAGCTGAATTGAACAATGTTAAAGTGATTAGTTGGTTACTCTTCAACCTGAATTGAACAATGTTAAAGTGATTAGTTGGTTACCCTTCTACCTGAATTGAACAATGTTAAAGTGATTAGTTGGTTATCCTTAAACCTGAATTGAGCAATGTTAAAGTGATTAGTTGGTTACTCTTCAACCTGAATTGCACTACGTTAAAGTGATTAGTTGGTTACTCTTCAACCTGAATTGAACTATGTTAAAATGATTAGTTGGTTACACTTCAACCTGAATTGAACAATGTTAAAGTGATTAGTTGGTTACTCTTAAACCTGAATTGAACTATGTTAAAGTGATTAGTTGGTTACTCTTCAACCTGAATTGCACTACGTTAAGGTGATTAGTTGGTTACTCTTCAACCTGAATTGCACTACGTTAAAGTGATTAGTTGGTTACTCTTCAACCTGAATTGAACTATGTTAAAGTGATTAGTTGGTTACTCTTCAACCTGAATTGCACTACGTTAAGGTGATTAGTTGGTTACTCTTCAACCTGAATTGCACTATGTTAAAGTGATTAGTTGGTTATCCTTAAACCTGAATTGAGCAATGTTAAAGTGATTAGTTGGTTACTCTTCAACCTAAATTGCACTACGTTAAAGTGATTAGTTGGTTACTCTTCAACCTGAATTGAACTATGTTAAAGTGATTAGTTGGTTACTCTTCAACCTGAATTGCACTACGTTAAAATGATTAGTTGGTTACCCTTAAACCTGAATTGCACTATGTTGATGTGATTAGTTGGTTACTCTCAACCTGAATTGAACAATGTTAAAGTAATTAGTTGGTTACTCTTTCAACCTGAATTGCACTACGTTAAAGTGATTAGTTGGTTACTCTTCAACCTGAATTGAACTATGTTAAAGTGATTAGTTGGTTACTCTTCAACCTGAATTGAACAATGTTAAAGTGATTAGTTGGTTACTTTTCAACCTGAATTGCACGACGTTAAATTGATTAGTTGGTTACTCTTCAACCTGAATTGAACAATGTTAAAGTGATTAGTTGGTTACTTTTCAACCTGAATTGCACGACGTTAAATTGATTAGTTGGTTACTCTTCAACCTGAATTGAACTATGTTAAAGTGATTAGTTGGTTACTCTTCAACCTGAATTGAACAATGTTAAAGTGATTAGTTGGTTACCCTTAAACCTGAATTGAACAATGTTAAATTGATCAGTTGGTTACTCTACAACCTGAATTGAACAATGTTAAAGTGACTAGTTGGTTACTCTTCAACCTGAATTGCACTACGTTAAAGTGATTAGTTGGTTACTCTTCAACCTGAATTGAACTATGTTAAAGTGATTAGTTGGTTTCTCTTCAACCTGAATTGAAAAATGTTAAAGTGATTAGTTGGTTACTTTAAACCTGAATTGCACTACGTTAAAGTGATTAGTTGGTTACTCTTCAACCTGAATTGAACAATGTTAAAGTGATTAGTTGGTTACTCTTCAACCTGAATTGAACTATGTTAAAGTGATTAGTTGGTTACTCTTCAACCTGAATTGAACAATGTTAAAGTGATTAGTTGGTTACCCTTCTACCTGAATTGAACAATGTTAAAGTGATTAGTTGGTTATCCTTAAACCTGAATTGAGCAATGTTAAAGTGATTAGTTGGTTACTCTTCAACCTGAATTGCACTACGTTAAAGTGATTAGTTGGTTACCTCTTCAACCTGAATTGAACTATGTTAAAGTGATTAGTTGGTTACTCTTCAACCTGAATTGCACTACGTTAAATGATTAGTTGGTTACTCGTCAACCTGAATTGAACTATGTTAAAGTGATTAGTTACTCTTCAACCTGAATTGCACTACGTTAAAATGATTAGTTGGTTACTCTTCAACCTGAATTGAACAATGTTAAAGTGATTAGTTGGTTACTCTACAAGCTGAATTGAACAATGTTAAAGTGATTAGTTGGTTACTTTTAAACCTGAATTGCACTACGTTAAAGTGATTAGTTGGTTACACTTCAACCTGAATTGAACAATGTTAAGTGATTAGTTGGTTACTCTTCAACCTGAATTGAACTATGTTAAAGTGATTAGTTGGTTACTCTTCAACCTGAATTGAACAATGTTAAAGTGATTAGTTGGTTACCCTTCTACCTGAATTGAACAATGTCAAAGTGATTTGTTGGTTATCCTTAAACCTGAATTGAGCAATGTTAAAGTGATTAGTTGGTTACTCTTCAACCTGAATTGCACTACGTTAAAGTGATTAGTTGGTTACTCTTCAACCTGAATTGAACTATGTTAAAATGATTAGTTGGTTACTTCAACCTGAATTGAACAATGTTAAAGTGATTAGTTGGTTACTCTTAAACCTGAATTGCACTATGTTAAAGTGATTAGTTGGTTACTCTTAAACCTTAATTGCACAACGTTAAAGTGATTAGTTGGTTACTCTTCAACCTGAATTGAACTAACAAAAAGTGATTAGTTGGTTACTCTTAAACCTGAATTGCACTATGTTAAAGTGATTAGTTGGTTACACTTCAACCTGAATTGAACAATGTTAAAGTGATTAGTTGGTTACTCTTAAACATGAATTGCACTATGTTAAAGTGATTAGTTGGTTACCCTTAAACCTGAATTGAACAATGTTAAATTGATCAGTTGGTTACTCTACAACCTGAATTGAACAATGTTAAAGTGATTAGTTGGTTACTCTTCAACCTGAATTGAGCAATGTTAAAGTGATTAGTTGGTTACTCTTAAACCTGAATTGAACAATGTTAAAGTGATTAGTTGGTTACTCTTCAACCTAAATTGAACTATGTTAAATTGATTAGTTGGTTACTCTTCAACCTAAATTGAACAATATTAAAAGTGATTAGTTGGTTACTACTCTACTTGAATTGCACTATGTTGAAGTGATTTGTTGGTTACTACTCTACCTTGAATTGCACTATGTTGAAGTGATTTGTTGGTTACTACTCTACTTGAATTGCACTATGTTTGAAGTGATTTGTTGGTTACTACTCTACTTGAATTACACTATTTTGAAGTGATTAGTTGGTTACTACTCTACTTGAATTGCACTATTTTGAAGTGATTAGTTGGTTACTCCTCTACTTGAATTGCACTATGTTGAAGTTTTGATTATTTGGTTACTACTCTACTTGAATTGCACTATTTTGAAGTGATTAGTTGGTTACTACTCTACTTGAATTGCACTATTTTTGAAGTGATTTGTTGGTTATTACTCTACTTGAATTGCACTATGTTGAAGTGATTAGTTGGTTACTACCTACTTGAATTGCACTATTTTGAAGTGATTAGTTGGTTACTACTCTACTTGAATTGCACTATTTTGAAGTGATTTGTTGGTTACTACTCTACTTGAATTGCACTATGTTGAAGTGATTTGTTGGTTACTACTCTACTTGAATTGCACTATTTTAAGTGATTAGTTGGTTAGTACTCACCTTGAATTGCACTATTTTGAAGTGATTAGTTGGTTACCCCTCTACTTGAATTGCACCATGTTGAAGTGATTATTGGTTTACTAGTCTACTTGAATTGCACTATGTTGATGTGATTAGTTGGTTACCCTCTACTTGAATTGCACTATGTTGAAGTGATTATTTGGTTACTCTTCTACTTGAAATGATCTATGTTGAAGTGATTATTTGGTTACTACTCACTTGAATTGCACTATGTTGAGTGATTAGTTGGTTACTCCTCTACCTTGAATTGCACTATGTTGAAGTGATTACTTGGTTACTACTCTACTTGAAATGATCTATGTTGAAGTGATTATTTGGTTACTCTCTACTTGAATTGCACTATGTTGAAGTGATTATTTGGTTACTCCTCTACTTGAATTGCACTATGTTGAAG
>NC_134833.1:13380302-13436477 GCF_004210375.1 Tachypleus tridentatus
ACAACACAAGGGGCAGCTGCTGGTAATATTCTACCACTCATACTGAAGAAGAAGAGTCAACTTCTCATGGATAGATGAATCTTGATGAACATTTAAATAATCATGTATACGTTTTAAATAAATGAATAAAGATCAAATGCCTTGCAAAATACTTAAAAGATTGAGGGCTTGGGTCTAGAGATCAGTTGGAGAATTAATCTATTTTTAATACCAAATGTGGTAAAGGAAATTTTTGATGAAATTTTGACAAGTACTACCATCTTCAGCGTAATTATTATTATACGCATTTATATATGGCATTGTACATGTGTGTGTGTGTGAATGAAGGAAATTATTACTGGGTTGACCTGCTAACAACCACCCTACTTGTTCAGCCTGAGGAACTTACATTCAGTAAAGTATATTTTTATAGTTGCAAATAAAATGGTTGATGTACTTCAAAAAGTAGAAGCTTATAAAAGCTTTAATGGCACTAAATGTACTCTAATATTGAGAAAAATAGCAGTTACCTATTCCTTGACTTCAGGTGCCTGAATATGAGAGCTGACAGGATGTTGCCCACAAATCCTGTAAACTTTGTGCAGAATGACTAAAAACTGTTTGTATCTCAGTTTTAGTTAGCTAGATATATTTTTTAACCTTACTTCATGTATCCAGTGTTATTTTTGTGAAAAGAAAAGAGCTGAAGCTTAAATATACAGTATTTTTCATATCTTGTCAGGAATACATAGAAAACAAGTATGAGTACAAGAGACTGTTTTTATAACACAAACAGTTTCAATAAATTTATTAAAATGCATTTGTATGATACTTAGACTAATTCAAAAACTTGTTGATGAAAAGAAGAATAGAGTTGAGGTCCACTGGACTCAAGCACAAAAATAGACTCATGGATGTCTGTTGGCAAATTAAGTATTTTTAACTCTTTAGGTCACCGACTTATATGCAATTTAAATCAAAATACTAAATAAAAAGCAATACATTTATGTCAATAAGTCTGCTCATCTCATTAGGTTAACGTCTGTTGTCACCTCAAACAAATTTGGTCGTTAATTTTTTTTTCTTTTCACTACTGTTGGAGTTTGTATAAATTATACTATAATGTATCATGTCTTTGTTAAAACACTCAGTGTATAAAAAGAGACCAATAACTTAGGTGCAATCATTGTTCTCTGGGACTAATTCACAGGAAATCCTATTAATAATAAGCGGTATTAATTGTGATACTTAGTTGTATTTTTTGTACAATCCATATATTATTAGGGAACACATTAACCAATAAAATCATGGATTCATTAATAATTTAGTACATGTATTAATTTAAAAGATGTTTAGAAATCTGTAAAGAAGTCAAAAGAATTCATTCTGAGTTCAGATATTTTTTCTATGAATTAAAGTTCTTTAAAGTATTATTAAAATATTTTATATTGTATAATAATGTTTTTTTAACTTTAAGTAAAATATAAGGTATAAAATTATTTTGAATTTATGAGTTTTCATAATTTCAAATCTCTTGTTATGTTATAGAAATTGAGTGGTACTTTGGTAAGGAAGCACATCATGCTAATATAATAACAACTAGGCAAACAACTATTTACAAGCATAAAGAAGGAAGAACAACATTCTGTTAAAACATGTAATATGTATGTTTATTAGTTTTTTAAATTTTGCACAAAGCTTCATGAGGGCTATCTGTGCTAGCTGTCCCTAATTTAGCAGTGTAAGACAAGAGAGAACACAGCTAGCTATCATCACCAACCACCAATTCTTGGGCTACTCTTTTACCAACAAATAGTGGGATTGACTGTAACATTATAATGTCCGTACAGCTGAAAGGATGAACATGTTTGGTGCGATGGCGATTTTAACCCATGACTATCAGATTTTGAGTTGAGTGTTCTAACTACCAGGCCATGTCTGGCCAGGATATAGTATATTTCATCATAAATGAATCACTTTATTATGTTTATAAGTTATTGTTTGGCAACTTATTATTAGAGTTGACTGATATTTCACTTGTATAATATAAAGATCAATGAACGTAAACAAGAGTACATACAAATTAGTATAATACTGTACTATAGTAAAAAAAAGAACAATAATTACATGTATGAGCTAAAGAGTTAGTGCACTTTTTTCTTTTAAATTATTTACGGATAAATTCAAATAGTACATAGAGTCACTTCTAATTTCCCAATCTTAGTACAAAGCTAGATCTTCAGTTACATCTGACATCTACAGTCTCTGGGATTTAGTCTATTTTGAAATTAATAAATGCCATTGTTCACACCATAACATCAATGACAGATAGAAGTTCCCTACCTAGCAACACATTAACATCCCAACAGAATCAGATTAGCACCTTCTTTAATGTCTAGATCAAGAAATAGTTAAACATCTCTAGTTAAATTACCTTAATGATGTTATTATTGGCACTTATTCAAAGTAGTGTTTAGTAGCAAGACACTACTTCAAATTGTATAAAAAGCTTGGTAACACTAGTTAAATTTGTTTAAAATACAGTTACACACAGTGTGTATTAATACTATAAACAAAGAAGAGTCATCCCTTCACACTTGCAAATAATTTTATTTTGGTTACAATAATTCATATTGGCCCTTAAAGAAAATGAAATTTACACTTTTTAAGTATATATATGTGGAAAATGGATTTACAGCATATTATTGTTTAGTTACACCCAGCCATTTACATTGTAAAACCCCTCAGTGGCTCTGCATTTAAAAAACTATATCGCTAAAAACTGGGTTTCGATACCCGTGGTGGGGATAGAACAAATAGCCCATTGTACAGCTTTAGTTTAAGTGAACACAAATAAACACACTGTACAATTTATTTTATTTATAAATTAAGATTTTATAGTCAATCAGACAGAGAGTCATAACATATCTATAACAGGACCAGGTGAGACAAGAAAATCATATGTGTGGTCAAGAAGTTTAATACAACTTACAAGATGGTCAGTACTTCAGGTTATTAATATATATTTATCTGTTCCGTTAGTCACATGAGTTAATTGTGTCTGGGGAACAAGTCAAACATTCTTATACTTTCAGGTTCAGTTAATACAAGCTGAATTTAAAGGTCACTACTGCTAAAAGTGTAACATGTTATTTACGTTTCGAATAAGAATGTAAAATAACTTGGTAAACACGTTGTACGAAGGTCATACTACAATAAAACAAAACTCTCATGTCAACTATCTTTTCAACATAAAAACGAAATTCCCTTCAGTTACGTGATTATGTACATAAAAAAGGTTGAAAGTCACCAGACTGCTTGAAGATATGGCTACAGCCGATTAGGTGTACTTTTTTGGCAATTCTTATAGAGAGAAAGCTTCGCGCTGTGTATACTAGTCTACAACATCGTTCTGAACAGATTTTATTTTCCAAGCAAGATGCATAATTCATAGGTATCACATCTGACGACTATGGGGGTAACGGCTGTCGACTTTGTTGGTTTCTCATAATCCAGAAACACAAAGAAGATTTACGGAAGTGTATGAAGACGACGTTATGATTACAGAACTGTGTTATAGAGACTTATTCTCTCTGTTTTTTTAAGGTGTTGCACAAATTATTACCAACTTGTGCTGGAAAAAAATTAATCAAACTATTGAATGAAATCAAATCACTCGTCTCTCCATTTTTGTCGCTTCAAAAATTTATCTGTGAACTTCTCTCGGCGTTTCAGGATTGACAGTAATCGATTTGTCCATTTTATGCCTAGTTTTACAGCATAGAATAGTTAGTACCAGTGCCGTGAAGACTTATAAAAACTTAAACTCTGCGCAACACTTAAATGAGAACTTGATAAGATAAACGTGGATTTTTCTCCACGTTAAGAAACGTTTTAGTTACAAAAGATTAGTGGAAACATGTTACAGGTCAAAATTTAGGTTTTGTGATATATAATAAGTGTTAAGCTTTGTGATCAGGTTAATAGTTGTCTACATTTTAAATAAATGAAAATAGTTCAGATTATTTGATGGTTAGTGTCCTGGTAGAGTTATTTTAGTCGGTTGTATGCGTCTGGCGCTCGATTAATGTAAAGTTTTATGTCTACAACATATGAGTAATGTGTTAAAAAGTAGGATATAACCTAGTACCTATATAAGTATGGCGACCAGTTTCTAACTAGACCGATAAAAGCCTAATACCAAATTTATTAAAGTATAGAGAGGTTTATCAGTGGTATTCAATACTAAGTAGACAAAACAGTAGCGTAAGAAGTCCCCCTCTCCACTTTTCAATCTGTCTCAGTCAAAATTACTCTCAGGAAAAGCAGGATAATTCATAACATTTAATCCATAAGCCTGGAGCTTCTAGAGCCCTAAGGCGAATCCTGAAACCCGGCCGTATTGAATGCACCTGCGGCGCATATTCAGTCGTTTCGCTGGCCCCGCCACTTTATATTTGCTTTCTAAAATATTTGCAGTGAAAGTATTACGTTCCGTAGTTAACGTTTCTTTACCGGGATGTATAATACGGAAGAGCTTAAATTGCAATTTAAACATTTGGAAAATTTAACAGTATGTACTTATGTAGTTAATGTGTTACGAATAATTCTTTTATAACCAACCCGAGGTAGTTCACATGAAAAAAAAACACAACCAGACTACGTTTAGGTACTTGCTTGTTTTTGTATTTCGTGCAAAGCTACACGAAGGCTACCTGCGCTGGACGTTCCTAATTTACCAATGTAAGACTAGAGAGAGAGCAGCTAGTCATCACCACCCACCGCCAACTCTTGGACTACTCTTTTACTAACGAGTAGTGGGATTGACCATCACATTATAATGCCTCCACAGCTGAAAGGGCGAGCATGTTTGGTGTGACGCATACAACTTTAAATGAATAAAATATTACAATTTCTAGTAAATTTTAAGTTCAGCAGCTCTATTTCTGTCTTTTTTCGAGTTTTTTACAGTAAGAATATTTCTTTTGTGTGCGTGTGTTTATTTGTTTTGGATGAGTTTTTCTCTTTTTCCTCTTCTTAGCTTAAAAGTATAAAGTACTTCTTTAAGGTCTAAACAGAGATTGTTTAATATTCAAGCTAATTATCTTATTATGTTTGTCTTTCTGAAGTGTTTCTAGGTTATTAACACATGATAAAAGCAAGCCGTGGACCCCAACCGCATTGGAGGGCCCGGCATGGCTAAGCGTGTTAAGGCGTGCGACTCGTAATCTGAGGCTCGCGGGTTCGCATCCCCGTCGCGCCAAACATGCTTGTGGGAGCATTATAGTGTGACGGTCAATCCCACTATTCGTTGGTAAAAAGAGTAGCCCAAGAGTTGACGGTGGGTGGTAATGACTAGCTGCCTTCCGTGTAGTCTTCCACTGCTAAATTAGGGACGGCTAGCACAGACAGCCCTCGAGTAGCTTTGTGCAAAATTCAAAAAACAAACAAACCCAACCGCATTGGACGCACTTGGGGTTGCACATTTCCTCAAATAAGTCTTCCCCCCCTACAAAAACCAGCAGAGTTTTTAGCTTTCATTCAACTCAAAACACCTATTGGACAAGAACGTTCTTTTTTAAACACCTCCTAAATACGTTAGACATACTAGTTACTCGAACTATTTGTTTTGAATTTCGCACAAAGCTACACGAAAGGTATCTGCGCTAGCCACCCCTAATTTAGAGGTGTAAGACAGAGGGAAAGCAGCTAGTCATCACCACCCACCGGCAACTCTCGGGGTACTCTTCTATCAACAAACAGTAAGGTTGACTGTACATTATAACATCCTCGCTATTGAAAGGATGAGCATGTTTAGTGTGACAGGGATTCAAACCCACGATCCTCAGCTATCGAGACGAGCACCGTAACCATCTGCCCATGCCCGGCCTACTCGCACTGATTAAATCCTTTCCCCATCTGACATTTGTATGAAACAACGTCATCAAGTTCCATTTTTCGCGGAGCCATGCTTTGTTCTCATTAAGTTACTATCTTTCCATCTTATCCTGTCTGTTGAAAGAGGAACAGTTTATTCTTAGTGTGTAAAATGTTTATCCTGAGTCCTTGGAAGTAAATTTATCTCCAGCCCCAAATGTTGCATACTTACACAACAGCAAAAACTTAATAAACTCAATTATCCAACTCAATACGCAACTTTAAAGATAACAAATAAATATACACACAGTTAACACTTTTACGTTCCCGTTATCGCGAGAAACAGCACTATGACAATAAGTAATGCGTAGTTTTATGTTTTTATTTGATCAAATAATCTGATTTCATTTCCTCTGGGTACGGGTCTGTAGAAGAAAGCAAATAAGGGCATCTATAATTCAGTGATAATTAACCTCATTAATGTAAATATTTACGAAATATCAAGACGGTATTCTCCCCAACACTAATTAACATTTTATAAGATGTACGTGTCTTTTAAATTACGTATAACAGAAGCTTTAAGTGTAAGCGCACGCGCAATATAAGGAAGTGTATAAACCAGCAGATCAAATTTTACTTAATGGCTTTAAACCTACAGAAGAGTGATAGAGCAACGGGTTAAAATAACCTAAACTATTTCTGTATTGCAAGAGTAATTTCAAGAGTAAAGGGTTATAAGAGTCTAAATTATATCCTTTTAACAAGGAATGATAAGAACCGAAAAAAAAATCGCTCTTCGAATTTGTTTCGTTCACAGGGTAAAGAAAATATTGACACAAATAACTGAGTAGTCTTGTTGTTTTCTTTGTTTCTGTGATGAATACCTAGGTGTAAGTGTAGTCACACAACAGTTGCAAATGTTAACAATAAAACTCACAGTAACCTGAATGCTCTAATATTTTCAGCCAATTTAGAAGTAAGCAACATTAATCATATTAATAAACGCCTCTTGTGTAATACATAGACAACAACTTCTACATACATTTTAAGTAGAATAAATATGTAACTGGACAGGATAAATTATATTTCGTCTCGTGTACAGATCTATTAAAGTCATAAGACATTGAAAAAAATAACAAGTGTTAAACATTATGTGATGTTAATCATACTTGTTATGTTATTATAAGATATTAGTATTAAGCCTTTTATATTTTCTACCACTATAAACTTCATTCAGTCCCTCGTAGTTTACAATAAAAAGAAGGGTGTTTAATACTATATCCACCATATCCGTTATCCATGACGGGTTTCTCTCATTACAGAACTCATCAACACCGTCAGCAACGTATATGATGGACATAGTGTGGTTGAAATACAACTCACTCTTCTTGTGAACAAAAACTCCTATGGTAGTGAATAGAGAATGTAGTGTTATAAATTATAATAGACTTAGTACTAACATTTTATAAGTAATTATACTTATGCTTCGCCATGTTTTCTTTTACTAATTAAAAAAAAATATGTTTATAATCTTCAAAGTTACTACTGTTATAAAAAAAATGTATCGCACATGTTTCGGTACACTCCGAGTTTTATGATGAATTTATTTGTTTCTGTCACTGAGATTCCTAATTTTCAGCCTATAGTGTGAGATTTCTAGACAGTTATCGTCTGTGTTTAAATTAAAAATTCACAATCCATAGTCCACAATTCGCTGTTGTACCAAATTTGATTCGCAAGATGTTTTGTGAAACACTTATATCAATATATTTATATATTTTTTTTATCCTCGAGAACAATTTATTCTGAGATTTAGTTTCGAATTTTCTCTGATTGTGGTTTCGTGACTTGTCTTTTCAGGGGCTTAACTCCATATTAAAAAAAACAACAACAGTTACATATCGTTTTCCTTTTCATTCTTTTTTTTCATTTGTTTAAAGGTGTTGAAATTCACTATTTAATTTTATCAGAGGAGAGAGAAGAGAGAGAAAAAAAGATCAACTGGGAATAGTTGTTAATAGTTTGTTTTTTCCCCGTTTATTTTGTCAAAATTAAATTTTGACCATAAACCATAACTAATGGTTTATGCTGTTGTTTTTGAAAGCACCTTAATACACTAGAACTATATATAATATTTACTAATGATTCCAGTGAAAATCAATCTGTGACTTAAAACTAATGAACAAGTAACAAAGTTTACTCACCTTGCCTTGCATGATCAACCGAATAGTAAGAGTGATGGAAGGGCCATCGCTGGACAACGGGTCAGAGTCTACGGTGGCCATAGCTGGCGGTATAGAGAGGGATGTAGACAGGCAGGACACAGGTCACGTGCTAAGTAAAACAGAAATAAATCACGTGTCAGCAGAAGTAAACGAACGGGTCAACCAGCAGAGAAATTAATGTTCTGGGTTCAGAACACAGCTTTATAAATTACATCAGGGACTGGCACAGTTGCCAGGATCTAAGTGACTACGTCCACTTCCAAGGCGTGTTGCCAGCTCATATCGTACAATACTACACTGTGTAACGAGGACGCATTACCCACAAGCCAAGTAAGAAACTATAAAAACTGTTACAACTGAGGTAACAGGTGCACATAGGCGGTCCTTACTTATGAAACGACTGTTGATGCATATCATAACGAATCTTGGGATGAGACAGACGAATTGCATAATTTTTTTTAAGATACTGATTGTTGAATGCCAAACATTCTAAATCTGATTGGTGGAAGTTAAACATTCTTAAACAAGACAGTACATTCTGGCAGAATTGTGAAAAAAATCATTTTAGTTGTTGTTGTTTTTTTCAATTTATTAATATTAATTCTTGCTACGTGAAAATTCCATCAAACATTTAACATTCCGCGCCAGAGCCTTTAACTAAGATTATGCTGTGTTTCCAACGATTTAAATTTACTGCATTTTTTTTCCCACGATATCACCCTATTGTAACAATGACTTTCCTGTATTAAGTGTTATTTTCTGTGTAACATTCCTACGAAATTCAATTTGTTTGGCTGCAGCTATTTCGAACTTAAATTTGGTAAGGTTTTACTTTATAAAACAAATCTTCAAGTTCTGCATGTATTGTTTCCAGCGGACATCAATATTTCTCCTTCCAATAGCATAGACATGGTTTTTGTAACTTCTTATAGTTTGCCACGTAAATTTAAAATTAATAAAAAAATTTTTGCCACATAATCTCAGAGAAATTAGATCTGAAACTAACAGATGAGTAAGTAATCTTTAAAACTGTCTTCTTACTTGTCTGTGATTATATGTTCCAATTCTGAACAGTAAGAATCTATTGACTTAATATGGCTGTAGCCAGAACAAAATACGAACTTTTCGGCTTTCACTAATACCGTAGTCAAACAACCCCTCGACCCCGTCACCTCTATATCAAGCACAGAGGAACTGTGTAGACAAAGTGTTGATCTGTTTCGAAAAATATGAAAAAGCCTTTTATCCAAAACAGGTATGAATGTGTGTTTTAACGACCAAATGTTCAAAACAACTTTTACATACCAGTAAAGAAGAACAACTTGTACATCTTTGTCTGATTCTACGCCATCTTTTGTGTTACTACTCGGGCATTTACTCACTAACTACTCCATGCATGTGCACTGCAACATCAATATAGAAAAATATACAAACATTTTGGCCAAGACTGTATATAAACTTGAAAAAGGTCATTAAAAAAGGTACGACAGAGCCCAGTGCATCGGCAGTAATAATAATCTAATAAATACATAAACTCGAAAGAAGACACGACAAGAATTCAGTATACCGCCAGTAACGATAACGTATAAACAGACTCGAGGAAGACATCAAAAAAGCACGACAAAATTATAGTGCATTGACTGTAATGTGGAAAACAAAGAAGGAAGAATGAATTATAAAGGTACGAAAGAATATTATTTTTTAAAATCTGTAATTAATCAGTAAAACCGACTGAAATGCGCGTGGTCAAGAAAAATATGTCTAAGTATAAATAGTGTACAAAGTCGTTTAAAAAAACAACAACCAAAAAACGAGCAATTTATTTGACATGACTACGAATGCTGAGAGTATATGCCAAACAAATACAACTTACACTTTAAGAACAAAACCTTTATATTACACAGAGGGCATGCACTCGAGCATTCAGGTATTTCTTATGAAACTTACACTGAAATCAAAAGAACTTGAGGGACGAGTGACGAGATCCTGACGGTTGTCAACAGTCAGCTAAGATTATGTGAGCATATTCCAACTAGAAAACCAGCAAGTCTCAGCAAAATACTTCTGAATGCACAAAGAGGAGGGGAAAATAGACGTGTAGTCATCCGAGGAACGTTTTATGTCACACTACTTACTGTCTGTATCAGCAAATCAACCAGTGCGTCATTACTGAACAAAGTAAGCTAATAAAAGGATGGTAAAACACTGGTTAGCAAGGAAAAAAAGGACAAAAACTGTTCAACAACACAATACCTTCTCTTATATGTGTGTGCGCGCGCGCGTATATATATAGCGAAAGACAGTTCAGTTAACAACGTAATTTTTATAGTTAACGTTGCTAAGAAGCGTTTGGCAACTAGACAAGTTGCATGCAACATGCTATAAGCTTCTATTTCGATACAACTGTCGTTGTTAAAACACTTCAGTCCCCTGAAAAAGGTTTTATTTCCAATTATTGTGATGTTTCTTACGAATATGAAACATTCTTTGTTTTTCAAAGATTGAAAACATACCTGACAATCATTTGTTACTTGTATTGTCAATTTCATCTTGAACTCATAACATAAACATTAAAGAAATTAACTTAAGTAATTGTGCTAGCTCACAGGTGGCTCAAGTGTAATTCGGATGGTGTATAACGTTAAAATTCGGGGTTTGATATTAGCTCTCTTGTAAGTTTGTACAGAGGAAGTTTTATTACTCCATGTTAATTGTTTCTCCACCTTTGTATACACCCAATCTTACACCTTACATTTTTAAAATATTTTTCAACTTGTTTATGCACTTTTCTCATACAAGATGACACGCTCTCTTGTGAGTTTGTACCGATGAAGTTTTATTATACCACGCCCATTCCTACCATGTTTCCTCACTTTTCCATGTACCCAATCCTACGCTTTAAATTTAAATATTTTCCCCCCTGCTCAGGTACTTCTTTCACATTAGATGACATCATCTCAAGCATCATTCATTCATTTATACTGATATCCTGTATCTATATAATCAGTATGGGTGTGCATAATATTATGGTATGCACATATAATGGTGTATGTGTGTTATGTGTATTTTCTTCACCTGAGGTATGTGTACATATTATAAGTGTGCGCGTGTGATATACACGTGATGTTACGTACTTTAAATCGTGCATTGTTATTTGGGTGATGAATTGTGGTTGTGTATATACTAAAGGTTGATAGAGTGATGTAGTGTGAGTTGTGGTTGTGTGTATATACTAAAGATTGATAGAGTGATGTAGTGTGAGTTGTGGTTGTGTGTATATACTAAAGATTGATAGAGTGATGTAGTGTGAGTTGTGGTCGTGTGTATATACTAAAGGTTGATAGAGTGATGTAGTGTGAGTTGTGGTTGTGTGTATATACTAAAGGTTGATAGAGTGATGTAGTGTGAGTTGTGGTTGTGTGTATATACTAAAGGTTGATAGAGTGATGTAGTGTGAGTTGTGGTTGTGTGTATATACTAAAGGTTGATAGAGTGATGTAGTGTGAGTTGTGGTCGTGTGTATATACTAAAAGTTGATAGAGTGATGTAGTGTGAGTTGTGGTTGTATGTATATACTAAAGGTTGATAGAGTGATATAGTGTGAGTTGTGGTTGTGTGTATATACTAAAGATTGATAGAGTGATGTAGTGTGAGTTGTGGTTGTGTGTATATACTAAAGGTTGATAGAGTGATGTAGTGTGAGTTGTGGTTGTGTGTATATACTAAAGGTTGATAGAGTGATGTAGTGTGAATATACTAAAGGTTGATAGAGTGATGTAGTGTGAGTTGTGGTTGTGTGTATATACTAAAGGTTGATAGAGTGATGTAGTGTGAGTTGTGTTTGTGTGTATATACTAAAGGTTGATAGAGTGATATAGTGTGAATATACTAAAGGTTGATAGAGTGATGTAGTGTGAGTTGTGGTTGTGTGTATATACTAAAGATTGATAAGTGATGTAGTGTGAGTTGTGGTTGTGTGTATATACTAAAGGTTGATAGAGTGATGTAGTGTGAGTTGTGGTTGTGTGTATATACTAAAGGTTGATAGAGTGATATAGTGTGAATATACCAAAAGTTGATAGAGTGATGTAGTGTGAGTTGTGGTTGTATGTATATACTAAAGGTTGATAGAGTGACGTAGTGTGAGTTGTGGTTGTGTGTATATACTAAAGATTGATAGAGTTATGTAGTGTGAGTTGTGGTTGTGTGTATATACTAACGGTTGATAGAGTGATGTAGTGTGAGTTGTGGTTGTGTGTATATACTAAAGATTGATAGAGTGATATAGTGTGAGTTGTGGTTGTGTGTATATACTAAAGGTTGATAGAGTGATGTAGTGTGAGTTGTGGTTGTATGTATATACTAAAGATTGATAAAGTGATGTAGTGTGAATTGTGGTTGTGTGTATATACTAAAGGTTGATAGAGTGATGTAGTGTGAGTTATGGTTGTGTGTATATACTAAAGATTGATAGAATGTGGTTTGTTTATCATCTAAGAGTGTCTCTCAGATACTTTTGAAAAGTTATTATTTGATTATTAGAGATGTGTCTGAGTAAACAGTTTGTATTTCATGTATTGTTTTCTGTCCCATTCCTACAGTGCAAAGCGCCACGTAATTTGTCACTTCCTCAGAAGTCTTAAATGCGTCAGTCCTACACTAAAAAACAAGGCACTGTACTGTAAAAACTAAAAGTTTCTATGAAAAACAATAAGGAACAAAACACTTTTCTTTATGCATTTCGTTACGAAGTGGCATTAGTTTAGATTGTATTGTGACGTCATTTCTTTATGACGTGACATTAGTTTAGATTATATTGTGACGTCATTTCTTTATGACGTGACATTAGTTTAGATTATATTGTTACATCATTTCACACAAAAAGTTGAGAATTTAAACAAACCGGTTGATTTACAAATCCATAATGCAACAAACGATATTAATGAAAGAGTTACAAAAGGTATATAATTATGGCAAAAGTAGTAAAACTGCAAAGTAAACTAGCAATTCAGAGTGTCAAAATCAATTGGTTGAAGATAAACTTAATAATAAATATATACTGGAAGATATATTTCGTATATCGTACGTATATAACTGGAGATTATTCTAACTGTATTCCAGAATTTTTTTATTGGTTCTATAATAGTGATGAAAATGAAACGTTTAATTTTGACATGAGAAGTATATATTTAAAACGTTTCCAAACTTTAATAAACAAACTCTCCTAATTTTATTGAATTACTTCAATAAACTTCCTTATGAAAACGATTCAACAATAAATTACTCGTTTTCTAGATATATACATATATATATATATATATACAAAGCCCTTATCGATACATTTCTGCACCTAATATATAGTTAACTGTCCGTCCAGTTGAATTGTCACTTTTTTCACAGTCAACTTAACAGTTGTGATATTACAAACTATAGTTTAACATCTTTTTTTATATTAAAAATTCAAGTATGTGATAGTACTCGTTAAGATTATGCCTTCTAGCTTACCCAGCTATAACTTTATTTTTGGATTTTTTTTTATTTGTATAGAGCTACCTTGCACTCTGTCCAATGCAGGGTATCGAACTACAGGTTTTAGCGTTGTAAGTTCAAAAACTCACCATTGACTCACCGGGGAACTTAGATGTATAAGTTCATCCTAAAGTAAAAAAAACAACTTAAAAAGCTTAATTAATAGTTGATTGGTTGGTTGTAATTAGGCACAGAGCTGCACTGGCCTATCTGTATTCTGCCTACAACAGGTAAGGTAACGAAACCCGGTTTCTAGCGTTGTAAGTCTGCAAACATACTGATGTGACACCGGTAGCCTGTAGTTTAGATAGACTGTTTCTTTTCAGGTGTAAATAATTTAAAGTGATCTCCTTAACAACTAAGAAATTAAATAAAGTTCTTTTTAAGTTGTTCAAACTTATTATGATATATAAACATACGAATTGTTATTAGGCCCAATAAGGCGTAAGTATTTACATCAAACTGCACTGTAGCACTCCATTGTTAAAATTTCTTTCAGACGTCCTCTCATAAAACGCTAGTTTAGTTTATTATCAAAATGTACGTTAGAGGGAAAGTTGTCTTTTGACGATTGTTAAACAAATCTGATCGTTAGTCACAATATCTGATATTCGAACTTTTAAGTTAAATATACTGTAAATCCTCTTGGTATTTCGTTTTCTTTGAAGAATATCAAATATAAAGAAAAGCTATCAGTAAAAAAATACTTTTCAACAAAAACCTGATAAACATTTATAACGACGTTGAAAATCAAACGTTTCGAAAAGTGGCTCAGTTAAGGGTATATACTGCAAAACTGAGATGAACATCCACACTGCACAGACGATTATGAAGTGTGTTAAACTCAATAAACTAAACCTTCTTTTTAACTGTCGTAACTACTTGAGGCTTCACATTCAATCTCAATACCTGCTGATGATTCAGACAACGTTAAAATTCAGGTTCGATTCTCGGAGTGCTAGAAACTGCTCTGGCTTCGAATGTAACTAAAAACCGAAAAGAAACTAGGTTGAGTGACGCAAAAAGCTGACATAGTTTCTAATTTGTATCACACTTTTCTAAGATATTACGAGGGTTTTTTTCTTTAGAGATCGGAACTGTTTATAATTAGCTACGAGCAAAAACTAATCTTCATCGAAATACTGCTTTGTCTCTTATGATTTATAAATATGCAGTTGATAAACTATTTTTCTTTTAACTAATATTAACCAACGATGATTCGAGAACCCATTTCACTCGATTCCTTATGTTTAATACATATTCATATAACAATATTGAATTAATTTCGTGAACTCGGGCATCACAATGAGCGTCAGTTAGCCCTTAAGGCTACGAAAATTGATATGCTTCGTTCACTAGCTCATTTATCTGTAATTCTAAAGTAAAATCTACAGAAGTACACAAGTGTACAGTTAATTTCGTCAGAGATAACAAAATTAACGTGAAACTTATGGCTCATATAAAAGTTGAGAATCTAAACAAACTAATTAATTCACAAATCCATAAAGCAATAAACGATATTAATTAAGGGTTTACACAAGATATACGGTTGTGGTAAAGGCAGTAAAACTGTAAACTAATAATTAAGATTGTGAAAATCAATTGTAAACTTTGATAACAAGTATGGTATCCAAACTTATACCATTCTAACCTCATTTCAAAACACCCATCACTCTTGCTATGCTGGCCACTTTGACCGTGGCGGTTTTATTATATGATGGTCAATCTCATTGTTCATTTGTAAAAAGAGCAGCCGAAAAGTTAACTATCACAGCTAAATTAAGGTCGAAATTAAAAATATGCAGTAACAGCGAAAATGAAAACAGATTTAAAACTAAAGTTTATCTGTTACTTAACAGTGACAGAAATAACTGAGGATTAGAAAAAATGATTCATTACAAAACTCACACTACAGACAGCGTCTCTAGAATAAAATTTAACAGTAATAATATTGTCATTGAACGTATATTTCTTAAATACTATGTGATTTATTATTGAACAATAAAGGCTTTTAAATACAATACGTATCTTTAACGTTATCTGAAACATTTCATTATTTTCCTATATTATGTATTTTTAACAGGATATATATATATGTGTGTGTATTATATACTTATAATTAAAATAAATATAGGTATCATAAAGCTGTCTAACCTTTATAACTGTCAAAGTAATTAATGTTATCGATTATCAATTGCCAGTTTCATTAAACCAACATTTTATTCTCAAGTTATTACAAAGGTGTAATCGCACTCTATCACAACGATTTGCATATGCTAGTGCATATTTTAAGAGATATGCGTCACAGCGTCATGGGCAACATACTTAGCACTTATATATTTGGTTTACAACGAACAAATTTATGACCATTCCGGGTTGTCTTTTAGATTTAAAACTTTCTTTGAGGCATGAAAGATCTTAAACCTAAATTTCTGCCACGGTTTGAGAGTCTGAAGTTTTTGATTCGACAAAGTAATCCGGCCACAAGTAGTAGCAGAGTGAGAGTTATGGTTACGACAGGGAACTTTTCGACCCAAAAAGTCACCCGCTGGTACACCGGTAAGACTATGGATTTTCAACGCTAAAAACGGCGGTTAGATTCCCTCGGTGAACTCAGCAGATAGCTCAATGTGGCTTTACTATAAGAAAGCATACAAACATACACTAGACCCACAAAACAAATATGATGAAGTCGAGTAATTAAAAAACAACAACAACTGATAAATGTTCACAAAACTTTCAGTTAAATTTCAAAATAAACTGTTTTTCACGCACAAAAAAATAAGTTGGAAACATTTAACCACAGTCAACCAGTTAAGCTCCCCGATATAGATTAAGTTGAATTTGGTTAGTTTGCTTAACTCGATAACACCAGCGTTAAATTTTCAATCATTAAAACCAGGTAGTATAAGGTTAATAGTGACCCCACACTGGTTAAAATGGTCTTGGACACCGAGAACGATGTGTGATAGAAGTTATAAAAAGAGTTTTCAATATATACAGTCATGTGAAAAAGTTAGGACACCCTATGAAAGCCTGTGTATTTTTGTAACATTTTTGGATATATAGATATTTAATCTCAATTTCAACAATATTGAGAGATTATAGAAATATAACTAAACAATTAAAACTGAAAAAAATACTTTTCAAGATCTTCTGTAAATGTAATTCTACAAAAATGCATATTCTAACTGAGGAAAAAGTTAGGACACTCCCACATTTATTCCCACTTAAAATGACTCAACTAACACACAGGTGTATCACACCAAGTGCACATCATTAGAAGATCGTTACTCAGCATTTTGAATGAGGCTTTCCCTATTTAAACCTCAGACATTTAGTTTGGTGTGCTCCTGACTGTTGAAGTGAAAGTTAGCACCATGGTTAGAGCAAAAGAACTGTCTGAGGCCTTCAGAAAGAAAACTGTAGCAGCTTATGAGTCCAGTAAGGGAATTAAAAAGGTCTCAAAAGAGTTTGAAATCAGCCATTCCACTGTCTGGAAAATAGTCAACAAGTGGAAGGCTTTCAAAACAACTGCCAACATGTCCAGGTCTGGTCGTCCAAGAAAGTTCACCCCGAGAGCAGACCGCAAGATGCTAAAAGAGGTCTCCAAAAACGCTAAGATGTCATCATGGGACCTACAGCAGGCTCTGGCTACTGTTGATGTGAAAGTGCATGCTTCTACAATCAGAAAAAGACTGCACAAGTTTAACTTGTATGGGAGGTGTGCAAGGAGGAAACCTTTGCTCTCTCTGGCAAACTTCAGTCTGGAATAATGTTCTTTGAACAGATGGGTCCAAGATTGAATTATTTGGACACCAGAACAGAGGACATGTTTGGCGTAAACCAAATACAGCATTCCAGGAAAAGAACCTCATACTAACTGTGAAGCATGAAGGTGGAAGTGTCATGGTTTGGGGCTGCTTTGCTGCAGCAGGGCCTGGACAGCTCACAATCATAGAATCCACCATGAATTCTACTGTGTATCAGAGGGTGCTTGAGGAATATGTAAATCCATCTGTTAGAAAATTAAAGCTGAAGCGGAACTGGACCCTGCATCACGACAATGACCCAAAACATACTAGTAAATCCACCAAAACCTGGCTGAAAACTAAGAAATGGAGAGTCCTGGAATGGCCGAGTCAAAGCCCAGATCTTAATCCCATTGAGTTGCTGTGGGGTGACTTGAAACGGGCTGTACGTGCAAGAAACCCCTCAAACATCTCACAGCTGAAAGAATTCTGCATTGAGGAGTTGGGCAAACTTTCTTCAGACCGATGTCAGAGACTAGTAGATGGCTACAAGAAGCGTCTTACTGCAGTTATTTCAGCCAAAGGGGGTAACACTAGCTATTAGGGGGTAGGGTGTCCTAACTTTTTCCTCAGTTAGAATATGCATTTTTGTAGAATTACATTTACAGAAGATCTTGAAATCTTTTCTTCAGTTTTAATTGTTTAGTTATATTCCTATAATCTCTCAGTATTGTTAAAATTGAGATTAAATATCTATATATCCAAAAATGTTACAAAAATACACAGGCTTTCATAGGGTTCCTAACCTTTTCACATGACTGTATAATCTAAGATTGACCTCCCCATCCTTCGCAGAAGTTTGTTACAATGAAAAATTGCGTTACCATGGCTACGATCAACGACGTAGGAAGTATGGCTCTAAAAGGTACTGGAACACTATTCTGATAACGTGCAATTAGCACTGGATATTATATTTGTGACCAATATTTTTTTTTTAAATATCAGAAATATATTCGAACATTTATAAGACTGCATGTCTGTCTTTGACAGGCCTGGTGATTATCGTGCAGGGCTATGTATCTGCGGGTCCAGGTCTTGAGTCAGATTCCACTATTTGGCCGGTCAAAAGTACCACCACAGTTGGCAATGGGTGCTGTTGACTAGCTGTAGTCTCTCTTGTTTATCAGATCAAAATCATGGATAGCCAATGCAAATAGCTCTTGACTAGCTATGCGCGAATATTCAAAACCAATCATCCCGTCCTAGTATGTCAACACAACTCACTTCTACATAACAAGACAGACAAACGAAATAATCTTAATAACTCGTAAAGAGGAAGCAAGCGTATTACAAGCACCCTATCACTTAACGTGGTATGTTTAATACTGATGTGTGTTTTCAGCTGGTGTTCTGATTAAAGTATGAAACTCTTCATTCTTTCTTTTTGGAAAAAACACGTGATAATAGCATACGTAAACAGTTCTAAGCAACTAGCTGAAGCTAAATGATATTTTTAACTTAGAAATTTATAATAACAACAAAATTACACAGAATGATGGTGGTACAAAGTGATCTATTTAAGTGCTAAACGTCACGCTAACAAAAACTCCAAATGCTAGCATTTCAAAGTTGGTGACAGCTTTCTTCCTGGAAAAGAAGAACCAATTAACGTTGAGTTTACTACTTATGTTTTTTATTTCTTGGAATGCCACTGAGTAAAACTACTTGACTGTTACTCTTATAAAACACCCAGTGGGGAAAAGCGAAATACTTATTGTTTAATACTGTCTAGGGTTTAGACATAATAAACTCTGTAGGGAATATTTTTATTAATGTAATATGGTATCAGAAATGCAGATAATAAAACAAACATTTTATCATTTAATAATTTATTAGTTAACTTCAAAAATACAAACTATCATAAACATTACTATTTCATAGCGTCTTAGAGCCTTAATGATATAAAAGTTACAAATCAGTGTATTGCTCAATAATGTCACAATGTAGATACATTCAGAAAACATTTTGTTTAAAAAATGTATTAGTTACAAAGATGCGGGCATTATAAGAAACAATGTAATTGTTTAGTAAATAGGCTTAAAATGAGAGAGGCCAGTTCGTAACCTTCACTCTTACAGGCTTCCTTTTTAAAAGCTTGTTGTCGTTTAATAATGAATTATATAGTTCGAAAGAGAAACTAACAATAAAGACATTTCTTTTTTCTATAATTATGTGTCTTCTTTTGGAGATAGAGGCTCATTTAGTTATGATTTTCTCTTTAATAATGTCTGAAATAATTTTACAGGTATAGATGATTTGAAACTATTTTAACATTCAATAATATACTGGTGGAGGGTCTCGGAGAGGCTTGTTCGGTATATTTGTTATGAATTTTGCGCAAACCATATGTGGGTGAGCGGTGCTAGTCGTTCTTAATTTAGTAGTAAAAGACTAGAGAGAAGATAGCTCGTTAGCAACACTTACCACCAATTCTTAGGCTACTATTTTACCAACGAATAGTGGAATTAAAAGCTACGGCTGAAAGGTCCAATATGTTTGGTAGGACGAGGATTCGAACCCGCTTCCTATGAGTCAAGCACTCTAACCATCTGTACAGTTAGAAAGGCAGGTTGGTAAGAGAACAGTTCAAATAAGACTTTAATGGCTTGAAAGGAAAAGCTATTGCGTGATTTTAAACACTAAACAACGTTTAAAAACAAAACATTATTCAACGATGAAGACACGTGTTTAATTGAATAACTTAGCTTCAGTCTCTTTCATGATCATGACAATACATGCATGTACACCAACGTGTTTAGACTTAATAACCGATGATATTCTATGCTGTACGTTGCGAGTCAGTGTGTTCAGACTTAATAAACAGCAGTGCTCTCAGCCAACCCAACAGTAACGTTAAAAGTATGAAGAAAATGCTGTCCTCGTCCATGTTATCGACCTTCTAAAGGCTCGCCTTATGATTAATAATCGACATTACAACGGGAAACTGTTATTCCTGATGTAATTTTAAAATTAAGTTATTTATTTCCAGGTCACCAGTTTTTATTCACACTGTCAATGGTGAGGACACAATAGAGACATGCCCTAATGTAACAAACTGTTTAAGCTATTACTTTTTATTACAAGGGCGTACATAAACAAGGGCAGCGTTTCCATGTAATACGATTTCTTTGTTATAGATGTACATATATTTCAAAAAGATATTTATTATACAGAGAACATGAAGAATTGTTACAATTTCTGCGAAACTTTTTATTCAAATGCCAATTAGCTAAATACTGTATAAATAAATTAACATTTGGCATATAGCTTGGGCATGCGCTCAGTCTGTAATACATCAGTATACACTCGATTCTTTTTTCAGGTCTCTCAATTCATGAATAACTTCAGAACTGTTAACTCCATGACGGTGTTTAACAAACAAAGCACTGCATGACACGGAAGTCGAAACATATTTCCAGTATCACAGATGACAACATAATCATAGCTCCTGGGTACTGAAAGAACCCAGAAAATCTCTGGATCAATATCCATGAAGACATACCTCAGAAGGCAGTTACTGTTAATAGAGACAAACAGTCAGAGACATACACACGCCATTATTGCATACATTTAACTAATAAAGTCGACGTGCGTTGAAACGAACAAAAGTAACTGGGACTAAACTAACTTGTCTATCCAATAACACACAGCAGCTGGATGATTATATTTTATAGCAAATAACTGTTAGCAAAATAAGATAGCGAGCTAAAAACATGCAAATCATAACGAATACGTCATCTGCAAAACTTGCTTGGCGCTGTATACACATTATTCTGTATGTTTTTCTAATAGTATAGCCACGTCATGCTATCTGCTGAGTCTACCGAGGAGAATTCGAACCCTTGATGTTAGCATAGTAAATCCGTAGACTTAATGCTGTACCAGCGTGGGACTACACAGTATTGATAACTGTATTTTTTCCTACGCATACACGTGTTCCAACTTGTTTAAATTTCACAAACGCTTTATCATAAATGTTTCATCTTATCTCAAATACAAAGTCGCGAAGTTCATCAGTTCTTAGTATTTATATTTTTCATTTTGATGAGATGATACAGGAAAAAATATTTTATTCATTCTTGTACATTAATATTCTGGAACCATCTTAACTCCTATATTGGATTAAATGGTAGTACCAAGAGACTGTGAAAACGTTTGTAAAAATAACTAACCGTCATTAAGGTTTCTTTTGTTTGTCTGTATTTTTTTTAATTTAGTGCAAAGTTACACGAGGGCTATCTGCGTTAGCCGTCTCTAATTTAGTAGTGTAAGACTAGAGGGAAGGCAGCTAATCATCAACATCAACTGCCAGCTCTTGGGCTACTCTTTTACCAACGAATAGTGGGATTGACCGTCACTAAATAACGCCCCCACGGCTGAAAGGGAGAACATATTTGGTGTGACAGGGATTCGAACCCGCGACCCTCAGATTACGAGTCAAGCGCTCTAACAACCTTGTCGTGCTGAGCCACCTTTATTGAGGGATATAATTCAGAACCAAGTATTGAAAGAAAACAAGGTTGGTGTTGCTTTGTTAGTGTTCAAAAACACTCAAATAAACAAACAAAATCCATGTCACGCAGTAAAACAATTTTCAAATTTAAACAACTAGTTGGAGAAAAGTTCTATTTGTTGTTTTTTATTTCTATATCCATATAACTTTGAATTCAAAACACTAACTAAACCAAGTGGATGCTAGCTGCAGAAAACGTGGAGAGGAGATAGCCAGAAGATTGGTCGAAATATATTTCACTGGAACCAATCTTATTCAATGACTTAGTAGAAATACCCCTACATTTCCCAATAAAACACAACGTTTTACCCATCAGGGGAATTCCAGTGTTCTCTGTTTTATTATTAAAGGTCGTCTACATGGTGCATGCGCGTATTTACAGCTTTCGGGCGTGACAGTGTTCTTTCTATTCAGAAGGCAGTAGCGAATTGATTTTTATCAGCATCGTTCTGGTCGCTACACAATGTTTAACCACGTGCTACCTAAAGAAGCGGACATGAATGCTTGAAGCGAGAGTTAGATTCCAAAATCTCTTTTACTTTCTAAAGAAGCACAGAAATAACTCCTTTAAAAAAGAAGGAGTCGTTGCGGATCTCCCTCCTCACATCGTTGTTTGTTGAAGTTAAGCTCATAGCTACGCAATGGTCTAACAGTGATCTCCCACCGCGGGTATCGAAACCCAGTTTCTAGTGTTATGAGTCGTCATATATACCGCTCTGCCACTGGAAGAGGCATCGCAATTTCATCAATTACTTATCAAACCACTAATGAATTCATCAGATTAAAATATTTAATAAAATTCAAGTAAATATATATATTATAAACTCAATGAATATCATGTTACAAAATCATGAGATGTATGATTGTGATAAAAACTAAATTACAAAAACAAAATAAACAATAAATTCCTCATAAAAACAGCCTAAAGAACAAAAAATTTTTAATCATGCGCTACGAAAAGAAATGAAATATATTTTGAGTGAACTTGAACTGCTAGCGTAAACTGCTGCTGTTGTAATTATTTAGGAATTTTCACTCACGTACATATTTAAAATACTACATTTACTTACATAAGTCATGTAATTGTTTCAGTTCTACAAATCTATAGATATAGTCATATCATGGTTACTTTTCAAAACAATATGTGTGTGGGCAAGGATATGGCCGACTTTCAAAGAGTCGTTTAGCAGAAGTGTCGTTGTCAAATACTATATCTCTGACCCATTGTTCAGATGTCTGTAATTAGTGTATGTCAACTATGGTAATCGCAAAGGAATATGTCTACCACACAAACAAAACTCCGGCCACCAACTGGGAGGTATATATGGAGAAAAACCACATAAGGCACTTCAACGTATTTGTACAAAATGTATAAAACATGTTTGTTGCAGGAGTTGGTTCCTCTGATTTCTTTAGATGGAAGAATGGCATCCAGATTGTACCTAAATATGAATATCAGTCATAGGTATAGCCAATAATGTTGAATTACTTTTTTAATATCTACAAAATTCCGGCAGATATCTACTGAATTATTGTTATGAAGCCTAACAATGGCAGACCTCAAAGAAATAAAAACATTAAAATGAAGAATTTGAAAAAAAAACACAAATAAACTGTCGCAATTATTGGATCACTTAGTGATTTTTCTACTGTTTATTTCGGAACACTGCATTGTTTATTGGAAACTATCGTAGTTGTTGGATCTCTTTGTAGATTTCCACTGTTTCTTTAGAACTGTTTATTCAAAAGGTGCCGATAGTCTTATGTTCTATTGGATATTATCATGTTTTTGGGGTTGTTTGTGCATTTCCAATACTTCTTTGGAACTGTTTATTTGAAAGATGCCGATAGTCTAATAGTCTTTGATATTATTGTGGTTGTTGGGTTGTTTTGTCGAGTTACATTGTTTTTTTGGAACTGTTTATTCCGAAAATGTCGACAGTCTAATGGTCTCTTTGATATCATGATTGTTAAGTCGTTTTGTAGATTTCTACTATGTGTGTGTGTTTTTTGGAACTATTTATTCGGAAGGTAAGGTCCTTGGGATAATCTTACCATCATTGATTTTACTTCTTTTCCTAAAATCCTTAGCCTGCAGCTTCTAAAAGTTTGCGTTTAATATTTTTTCCAATCTTCAAATACGTAAGAAACCCCATGTAAAAGTTTAAACGACCTTCCCACCACACGTTTGTGAAACGTTTGTTGATCAATATGTTTAATCAGTAAATAGGGAATTTTCATCTTGAAACTATAGTGAAAAATAAAATCAAATAACACTAATGATGAAAAGAACGGTGGACTCTGCTGGTGTCTTAGTGTCATATAACAGGTAGTCATACTTTACTTATCAGTATCTTTTAATCATCTGATGTTGAATGAACGTACGTATGTATTGAATTTACCAGGATATGAAGGCGAATGGAAGTATATGAAGATTCCCTAGGGAAAGTGGTACGTAAATATTTCTGGCGGGTTTAGGAAGAGAAATGTGTCAATATTTATAACGAGTTTAATTCAAAGACAAAGTAATCTAGGTGTTCATATAGGAATAAATGATAGAGAGGCACTAACGAGAAGGCTATCGATCGACTGTTATGTCTGTCACAAACAGTATACACAACGGTGGAATGATACTGAGAAAATTGAGTCATGCAGGATCTTCGTAGCAAATGGAGTTGCTGATTGAAACTGTGTATAAAGCTGTTACGTTTCTCACACAGTACCTGGTTTGTTATCTGTTAGTTCCAAGTAACATTTTTTAACCTACATTATAACAGGAAAATTTAGTTAAAATCCGTTTTAATGTTAAGCGTAACGAATGATGACGTTCTTGTCGTTTTGAATTAAGCACAAAGTTCTGCCAACCACGAGTATCGAAACCCGGGTTTTGGTGTTGTAAGTTCGGGGGAGCTTAATGAAAATTAATTTAGTAGATTTCATAGGATTTCGTTTTTTTTCCTTTGGTCTGGTTTCAAAAGAATTCATAACCTTTAACCTCTAAAAATGTCTAACAGAATAAAATGATGAAGCTATAACAATGATTCGGAGAGAGAAAGTTGCAGTACATATAGCAGACAACAAACTGTCTAAACAGTTTAGGTTGGAAGAAACACTAGGTGGATGAAATCTGAAAAATAGGAAATACTACAATTCATATAACATGACGTAAAAATGCAAACGTCATTACTAAGCAAATAAAATAAAAGATTAACAAAGACAATATTGTTAGATATAGCATAAATATTACTCTTAAACAATACCTATTACACTGCCTCTAAGTAATTCAGCGATAAATCTGAAGGCTCATAACATTAAAAATCAGGTCTCTATACCAATGGTAATCACACCACAGATAGCCCATTGTGTAGCTCTGTAATTAATAAGAAATAAACAAATACAGCTTGTTGGATCATTGAGCCCCACATTTAAATTCTACATTTAATCCAATCCTGAAGAGGTAAACATCTTCCAATTAAGATATAGTTATATATTAAAGTAAGTTTTATATATTATCATGTTAAGTAATTGCTCATGGTCTGCTCCAATGTATCCTGTCTGATTTGGGAAAGACATTTCGGCCTCTGTTCTGAGTTCTTAAACAAATCGTTTCCAAAACCTGACAGAAGGGTTTAATAGTCCGTAAGAAACAACCTAAAATATTTTTTTTTAAACCAAGGATCATTGTTATGGATACTATAACAATTTTTATTCTGAATATATGTCCGATATTCATCAAAATATGCGTGACACTTGGCCTATCCACTAAACTTAGTTTTGTTTTACCAATGTTTAGTGCAAAAACTTTCACTGTAATTAAATCTAGTTAAACTGCAGTTATCAATTTTGAAAATTAGTAATGTTTTTTGAAAGTATAGCTTAACCTCAATGTAACCAAGATTTTCATCAGAGAAAAAACCGTATCTTAATTCAATGATGTTTCATTAATCATACGTGATGTATTAAAAAAAGAAACAGTAATCACAACTGTACAGATACATATATAGCAAGTAAAAGATGTTTTTAGCAAACTGTTGGATTTGTTTACTTATTGAAATTTGCGCAAAGCTATTACAGAGCTATCTGCATTAACCGATCTTAGTTTAAAAGCGAGGAACTAGGGGGGAACTAGTCAACATCATCCATCACCAACTCTTCGTTTGTAAAAGAGTAGCCCAAGAGTTGGCGGTGGGTGGTGATGACTAACTGCCTTCCATCTAGTCTTTCACTGCATAATTAGGGACGGCTAGCGCAGATAGCTCTTGTGTAGGTTTGCGTGAAATTCAAAACAACCAAATATTTCAAACTGCCCACAAGAACTTACAACGACGAGTAAAATGGAGTCTTGCTAACGACAATGGAAAACTTCCCAGTTTTTAATCACTTTCTAATTATTATTAAAACATTTCGAAATCCGTCAACGAAAATGTCCAAACACATGAATGATGTTAGTTTGATGTACAAACCAAAGAAGATATTAACGTAGCTGCCCAAATAGGTATGTTTCCTTTTGAGGACAATTACCAGAAGTATGGGGGTGCCATGTTGGAAATGCGATATTACCAGACTAAAGGTAATATACATTATAAACGTCTAACAGAATATATGGATGAGAATTACGGTTTATTTTCAGGTTTATTAACAATTATTCCGGGTCTGTTGCAGAATTCCTTTTATCAAAGATTTTTCGGTACTGTAATCATATTCTTCTGGTGATAATAACACATAATCGATCACCACAATCACGAACAAATAATCAGTAAACTTAAAAATCAAAACGCTATGTCTAGTTTGGATTTTGACCAATCTTTAACACCAGCATGGCCACAACAGTATACTTACACATAAACACATTAAACTGCTTATGGCTAGTAAAACTTTCGCTCTCTCCCCTATCGACCAATATTTTATAACTCTGGTTTCCAGTTTTACTGTCGCCTCCTCCTCGATTTCTGGGGTTGAGAGTAATGGCTATCGATTTGGAGACCTGGATGAGAGCATGAAAACTAACTGATGGATAGAATTCACTCTAGGAATGGATATAAAGAATTTTTTTCCAGTCGTGGGCTAATTAACATATGTATACTAAAAATAAAATAAATATACACGCGAGTTTGTATATATCGAAGTCGCAAGTTCTACTCATCAACTGTGAAATTGATTTTGTGATCACCGTTAAAATAACACCCTCTATTTAAACAAAAGATACTTTGCAATAAAAATGTGTGTTTTTCTTACAGCAAAGTCACATCGGGCTATCTGCTAAGCCCACCGAGGGGAATCGAACCCCTGATTTTAGCCTTGTAAATCCGGAGACATACCTCTGCAATACAAATGCAACGGTTATATGAATCAGTTGTTCACCATTACTTTATCTGCAATTTTTCACAAAAAAAAATCTAACGAATGAACTCACGACCATCACTTTATTACTACGATGACAAGGCAGGTGTAGTATTAGACGGAATATCTAAATAAATTTAAATTTAAACAAATTTAAATTAGTAGCACCTTTAAATGTTTCTTAAGGGACAAAAGTAATAAAATTTAATTTATAATTATTTTGTCTTTACGCAGAGTCACAGTTATATTGTTTCGAGACTTTCTCTAAACACTTTCAGCCCGCTCAAGTTCTCATTTATAGAACAGTCCTTGTGGAGTTTTACTTCCAATTACGGAACTACTTGTTTAATTTGAAATATATATCTGTCTTGTATTGGTGTTTCGAAACGCTGTTTATTTTTTATTATTTTTCATTCTTCCACATTTACCACATCTAAAGCAGCTGCAGGTGTCTTCCCAAATTATGCCCTCCGCTAGTACAGCGGTATGCCTTCGGATTTACAACGCTAAAATCAGGGATTCGATTCCCCTCGGTGGGCTGAGCAGATAGCCTGACGTGGCTTTGCTATAAGAAAACACACACTTCCCAAATTACACTCAGCGTAGACATAATTACGTTTTATGCAACTTCTTATAACTACCCCATTGGTAATGCTCCTCACGACAATAATAAAACATTTTACTTTTTACTTTGCATTATCTGAATTTCGCACAATGTTACTCGATGGCTATTTTTGTTGGTCGTCTCTAGTTTTGAAGTGACAGAATATATGGAAGGCAGTTATTCAACAATGCCTACCGCCATCTCTTGGGATACTCTTTGTCAACGAAAGTGGGATTGACCGTCACGGCTCCCAAGGCTGAAAGGGAACGTTTGCTAACGAGGTTCAATTCGCAGCCAGCAGATTGCGAGTCAAACGACCGAACCACCAGCCTCCAAATGTCAGTCTTTAATCTTGAGGTGATAGATATTTATTTTCTTAGCGAATTTCACGCGAATAAAACATTTATACATTATGACCTACGATTACTGGCCTTTTAGTCAATAGTGCCTAATACCAACATAGGACTGAAACTTAGAGGGCTAGATATCACGACAGATAAGATATCACTCGTGATTGTTTGAAGTTAAGCACAAAATTAAACAATGCACCATCTATACTCTGGCCATCACGGGTATCTAAACCCGATTTGTAGCGTTTAAGTCCGCAGACATACTCTTGTGGCACTGAAAAGCCTCGTGATTGCAGATCCTTGTTAATCTTGTTTATAGGCTTCAATCCACGACTGAATAATGACATTTTCTTTTAATAATGCAATTTCAATCCAGATATTGTGCTACGTGGAATGCAGCCTGCAACATTATGTTTAGAAGTCATTATGACTTAATGCAATGTACCAGACTTACTAATAATGCTAGGCCAAGCCACCAGTCTAAGAGAATCAAAGAGAACTGTACAAAACAGTAACATCCCTCTCTCTTGCCATTTATATCCTAAACCATGTATACCACCTTTCTTCACAACCTTAACACAGGAAAAACAGTTAAAAGTAACTGTTGAAATATCAAGAAAAGACCGTCTTAACTTAAATCACGTCTCACTGTTATTTAATAAGATTTTATTAAAAGATAAATTACGTCTTTCAATCTCAATCAAAAACATCTAGCAGCGTAGAATACTATTATTGTTAATGCTATTATTCTCTAATATCTGCCGCGTAGCCAATAAACTATATAATATTTATTTTTTAATCAACTATATAAATGATAAGAAGGATACTTTGAAGACCTTTATTAAACTGATTGTCAAAAACATATCACCTGAAACATATGCTAATATCTTTAAAGCTAATAAGTAATGTATAATTGTAGCAACTTTAGTGTGTAATTAAAACAAGGCAACAAACACATCTTCGGAACATAGGACTGAGTGGGTAAAGCCGAATGACGTAAGATTCCGTGCAAAAGTAAGTAAAGGTAGACACACTTTAAAACCATGCAGATTTGGCAAAAATAAATTTTACTCACAAGCGCGACCTACCGTAAACTGGTGTAGGTTAGTTAACGTTACACAGTCGCTCATTGTACACCAGTAACGGTTTGTTGGACAAAAATTAAAAAAGATACTGATAAACGTGAAGCGGCATTATGAATGATTCCTGCAGAGGCAGTAAACAATACGTAATATGATACGAGTATCTGTAGCACATGAAACAACATACAGACACGAGTCGGTTAGGGTGCTCAACTCGTAATCTGAGGGACGCGGGTTCGAATCCCCGTCACACCAAACATGCTCGTTGTTTCAGTTGTGAGGGCGTTATATTGTTACGATCAGTCCCACTATTCGTTTGTAAAAGAGTAGCCCGAGTTGGCGGTGCATGGTGTTGACTAGCTGCCTTCCCTCTAGCCTCGCAGTGCTAAATTAGGGACGGCTAGAGCAAATAGCTCTCGTGTAGCTTAGCGCAAAACAAACAAACTAGTCGGCAAATATTATCCAGAGGAAAGACAACTTTCACAGAATAGTTTACTCTTGCACTACTGCGTTCAGTCTCTTCCTAATGAAAACAATTCAGTAACAGAGTTAGTGCGAAAACAACAAAAGAAGCCCACAATATCACCCCATCCCACAAAGGGCAATTTATAACAAAAACTGTTTACCCCATGCAACTAGAATGTTGGCATAAAAAATAAAAATACTGCCTCCCCCCTCCCCGATTGTTGTTCGTTCTTCTTTCAAAAGTCATGTACCAGATGTCACATTACGAGCTTCTCGTGTTACCAACTGGAGAGTCGATTTATACTACATCAAAGTTATAAAGAAAATAAATACACTAAGACCTTTACCTTCTACGCCATACGAACTAGATTAATAGTACCACCACACAAGGATGTACAAATGTTCTGGTAATGTTGTAAGTTTTACATGTCTAGCACATTCACTGTATTCTACGGGATGCATAGATTCAAGAAGGAAACAACGATTTATTAATGCCAAGAGATTGAGAAACCGCATGTCTTTTCAATAAAAATAATTATTTCTTTACGAAAGGCCAATATTTTCTGCTTAGTTGCTCGCCTTACTACAAGTCTATATTATTTATCGAAAAATAAATGTTTTTCAACTTATTTACGATTGAAATAAATAAATGGATCCGTTCATTCAGAATTCTCACATCATATTTTCTCTTCACATCATTGCACATGTAAATGTAGACGTTTATAGTTCAAGGTATGTTGTAAACCACTACGTACGTTCAAGTCAATTTCAGAGCTTCAGAGCCACCAAAATTTCACAATTAATACTTGGTTATATTGCATGAACATACGATAACAAAAGATGTTTTGAGGACAATGAAACAATCTAAGAATTTAAAGTTCACTCATAGCATCATTTCTCATACTGCCAAGGCATCACACTGTGAAACAGATGCCTTGAAGCCTTCCAGTTACGTACTTGCACAAAGGGATATTCATAGCTGCCAACAACAAGTCTAAAAATAGTAAATAATGTGTTTTTCTCTTGCCCAGTATCGGCATATCTTTTTTGGCTCAAGTTTTTATTTTATTACTGACAAGACGATTTAAGAATTTAATCAGCTGTACCAGTCCTGGTACACAGATGAATCAAAATATCCTATCAATTGTTTTCTGTAAATCAAAATAATCTAATAATTGTTTTCTGCTGACCAAAATAACCTGCCAATTGTTTTACGTAAATCGAAATCACCTACTTATTGTTTTCAGCCACTCAAAATAACCTACTAAATGTTATTTGTGAATCAAAATAGCCTACTAAATGTTTTCTACTGAACAAAGTAATCTACTAATTGTTGTTAGTTGGTCAAAATAACTTAATACTTGTTTTTTGCTGATCAAAATAACGTATTAATTGTTTTCTGTAAATGAAAATAACCTACCAATTGTTTTCTGTAAATCATAATAACCTACTAACTGTTTTCTGTAAATCATAATAACCTACTAACTGTTTTCTGTTAATCAAAATAACCTATTAATTGTTTTTACTGATCAAAATAACCTACTAACTGCTTTCTGTGTGGATCAATGTAACCTTACCACGTGTTCTCACCAGATGTGACTTTGCTATGAGAAAAATACACACAGATTATCTATTCTTTTTCGTTCAACGCAGAAAGTTCTAGATTTTTAAAGGGAGAAACCAGCCAAACACACGGAAATTAATAGTTTATCAATTAAACTTGTGAAATAAAGTTAAGGGGTATCCTTTATTTTCACATTGTTTCGCTACACTCAAGTCTTGATGGAGATCGAGGACTACACACTATTTTGATCTCGAAGTCAAAAATATACATTATGTCTAATAAAACACTTTCTACCAAGCTTATAGAATTAGTTAAAGCTCATTAAAACCTTTACAATTTTTCAGGTAAAATCGAATTGGCTGCAGCTCAACAAAAGAAGGAATGTTCATCTCTCTTTACGTGTCAAAAATATTGCACTGGAATGACAGCACAGCAGTAAACGTTTTGACGTAATATTGACGTCATATTTCAATGTTTCTTTCAAAGCTGACGCCAAGCTCGTGAGAAGAGCCTTTAGGACGTTACAAAAAATAAGAGACTGGACACGTGTCAATTAAATTAGCGAAACAAAAATCACAAACTTTCGTTGGTAGCTAATTATACGTGTTCGTTTCACAATTAAACAAGATGTGAAAATAATAAGTGTTGGTGCATAATGGCACAATCAAACTTATAAAAAAATGATGGTTCTAATGGAATTTATAACACTAAAATCGCCAAAAAAATACACTGCTACTTGTATTAATTACAAAATTTATTTATCTGAGCATAACGTTCGCATTTGTCGACTATAATCAATATCCTGAGACAAAAATACTAAACTTCGGTGAAGGAAGTTGATGATAAAACATAGTTTTGTTTGATCGGAATTAAGCACAAAACTACACAATGGGCTATCTCTGCTCTGCCCACCACGGGTATCGAAACCTGATTTTTGGCAGTATGAGTCCGGAGATATTGGGGGCATATATATGACGAAGCTAGAAACCTCCTTCACTAGTCGAACTTGGGAGTTAAAATGAGCTTACAACTTAAAATATGGTAAGTTACCAACTGACGATTCAGTGTATTCTAACCATTAAAAGTTCTAGTTTTCGTGTTTACTGATTTATGAGGTTATTAGTTTCTAGTCAGTTTTATATAAAATTGCTTTCATTAATTTATTATTACATATTTTTCTGATCTCTAAAGCCAGTTTACTTTTCATCAAAAGTTATTAATAAAAGTGATAGCTTAAACTAATCTTTTGTACTTACACACACTCAGTAAAATTATTATTTTGCTTTGTTAACACTAGCTGTATAAATATATAAAACTGATCGAGATTTGATAAAGAAAATTCTATGCATCGTCACTTAACAACAAATGATAAAATACGAAAGATAAAATTTTCAAAGTATGACACTATTCAATGTCCTTTCTCATCAGGATAGGCACAAGAAAGCAAACCATTAAAATTGTTTGTTTTAAATTTCGCGCAAAGCTACTCGAGGGCTATCTGCGCTAGCCGTCCCTAATTTGGCAGTGGAAGGCTAGAGGAAGGCAGCTAGTCATCACCACCCACCGCCAACTCTTGGGCTACTCTTTTACCAACAAATAATAAGATTGACTGTAACATTATAACGCCCCCACAGCTAGGAGGTCGAGCATGTTGGGTGCGATCGGGATTCGAACCCGCGACCCTCGCCCTAACACGCTTGGCCATGCCTGCTTACCATTATGAATAGTAGAATAAATGTTCAGCATGTTTTATCCTGACCAACCCGAAAATCTGTTCAGTTAAGGCATTTTAGAAGGTCTATATAAAATCAGTGTTAATAAAACTGAATCATTTCTGTGACACAAAACTTGTGTCTGAGCATTTTTCAGTTGTAATTTATTTCTGTTTGAATCTAACTCAACTCGACAGGGCTATTGTTTGAGAATATTGACATCAGATTACCAGTTTATGTTCCCAACCTAGAAGAAAATAATAGCTTAATATTTCTAAAATTGCATTGTATTGTTTTTATATTAATAATTGAAAGATGTTTAATCTATATGTTGCATTTTAAGAGTAGCATCTCGTCTACAATGAATACCAGAGCTATAACTTGAAAAAAGGCCAATCATCTCACCCATTGTTAATACCAGACCTTTAATTAACTAAAAGATGGTCAATCGGCCGAAGAGCTCATATCGCTCACTGTTTTCTCATGTACATCTCTGAATGGGAGATCAGACAGACTAGGATGCAATCCATAAAGTTATTTGGTTAGTACGAGGTGAAATTTCCTTACATTACTGCTATTACTAAACAAAAATGATAAAATAATCAAATAATGTTTAACTGTAGAGGTACAATACCTCCTTATGTGTTTTGTCATGTTCTTCTTTTTATATTCTACAATTATGTAAAACTCTAACATGATGCGAAGCACGAAGAAAAGACTTTGAGATGAAATATGTTTATTATAAGGTAAGGAGATAAAATGTAAACACAGTTAATCTCTAAGGCACCGTTATCAAATTTATGAGACTTTATTACATGATACCAATAACATATTTCATGTAATGTCTGTCTAATAACGACCAGGAGTTTTCGCTGCCAATGTTTCTCCGTTATATTTTAATATATAACACATTATTAATTTAATTACTTACTTTTAAGGTTTTACCTACTTAGCTTGACAATATCAGGAGGTTTTTTTCTCTTCTTATTCTGAATGTGTTCAATAGTTCTTTATTTCTTATTTTGGAACCGGTTTAATTATTTAGCATAAAGTATTTTTCGTAAAGAAACTATCTGAGGATTACTGCGGGAACTTATAAGAATAAAGTATTTCGTGATGTAGGTGTCGCCTCGGTGCGTATCACGGAAAAATAGGAAGAAAGCACAACTATTAAATATATTTTTAGACATATGAATATCAATATATATACACTTGTTTTTATACGGAAAGATGTTTTCTGTTGAATTCACTCGGAAACAAATAAAAACATTGGGCGCATTATCCCTGTATTTTTGTACTTGGATACAATCATGTTATAACAATCTGTTAACCGCTATTTCGTTCCGTATTACCATTTCTTAGAAAACACCCCAAAACAGCTGATTCAGTGTATTATGACGTGTGGTGTCACCATTACAAGACCTTGCTGGCAACGTTAACTTTGTATTTTAAAGGTTGTCTGTCTTCCTGGTCTGGCAGACAACAGCTGTGAAATAAAAGAAGCCGATATAAACAACAACGTCACCCCATGTGGAAATACCCAACGGCCGTATGTTACAGAAGCCATTGTTGAGTGTGTTACAATCACTTTAATGGTGTTGCAGTGGCTTAACACGTGTAAAACAATCACTTATGATGTCACAGTGATAAATGTTAGAAGCGTAAACACTCCAGTGGATACTTTCACATGAGTTACAATAGACATTGTCACATGTTTCACAATGATCGTGGGCCCGGCGTGGCCAAGCGTGTTAAGGCGTTCGACTCGTAATCCCAGGGTTGCGAGTTCGAATTCCGGTCGCACCAAACATGCTTGCCCTCTCAGCCGTGGGGGCGTTATAATGGTACGATCAATCCCACTATTCGTTGGTAAAGAGTAGCCCAAGAGTTGGCGGTGGATGGTGATGACTAGCTGCCTTCCCTCTAGTCTTACACTGCTAAATCAGGGACGGCTAGCGCAGATAGCCCTCGAGTAGCTTTGTGCGAAATTAAAAACAAACACAAAGGAACAAAAAATACAATGATCATTGTCGTATGTTTACAATGGTCACTGTCATGTGCTTATACGTTATCTCTGCTTTGCGCTTTTTACATTATCACTGTCATGTGCCTTACAGTAATCATGCCATGTGTGTTGCCGTGATTACTACGATGTGCTTATAAAGACCACTCCCACGTGTTTCACATTGATCAATGTCACGTGTTTTGCAATTTTACTCGACTATCGCTAATATGAAATAGTAGTCACACAGTATACAACATTCCAAAGTCATCCATAACACAGACTGTTTTTAATGTGATGAAATAAAGAGTATTCATATGAAACATATTATATCCATTCCCACAAAACTCAGAGGTTTAAACTTGGAAAATGTTGACGAGAAAGTGTTCTTGATAACAATGAAAGTCTGTGCACGAACGTTCAACCTACAAGTGTAGGTTAATGATACTAATGAATGTATCGATATGAACGTTCAACCTACAAGTGTAGGTTAATGATACTAATGAATGTATCGATATGAACGTTCAACCTACAAGTGTAGGTTAATGATACCAATGAATGTATCGATATGAACGTTCAACCTACAAGTGTAGGATAATGATACTAATGAAAATCTGTGTAGGTTTGCTCGTTTGTTCTTTAATTTCGCATAAAACTTATTAAAATTTCTAATGTTTTTAGTTTCGTTGTTAAATTTTGTATCTTTTGAATTAATTGCTGTTTTGGTGGAAATAGTTTTACAATAAACTGGTCCTCATCCCTATATAAATAGCTATATGTTGACTAGCTTGTATTACATATTAATTAACGTTTTATATCATAAAACCCTAGTAAATACTTTATGATACAATATTTCTTCTACGGTTTGTTTGGATTTTGCTCAAAGCTACTCAAGGGCTATCTGTGCTAGCCGTCCCTAACTTAGCAGTGTAAAACTAGAGAGAAGGCCATCAGTCATTACCACTCTTGGGCTACTGTTTTACCAATGAATAGTTGGATCGATCGTCATTTTATAACTCTTCTACGGCTGAAACAGCAAACATGTTTGATATGACAGGGATGCGAACCCACGACTTTCAGATTACGAGCGAGCGCCCTCACAACCTGGCCATGCATGCTGGGCCGATAAGTGTAGGTTAATGATTATAATATATAAGTCTGTGTATAAATGCTGAATCTATAAAAGTGTAGTATACTTTGAAATATTTGCATTTCACCATAATTCTTTAATTCGTATTCCATCTCCTGGTGGGTGAGTGGTAAGTACTAGGGCTAACAATGCTAAAAATTGAGTTTCAAAACTCGTGATTAGCACAGATAGTTCATTGTGTTTGTTTGTTTGTTTGTTTTGGAATTTCGCACAAAGCTACTCGAGGGCTATCTGTGCTAGCCGTCCCTAATTTAGCAGTGTAAGACTAGAGGGAAGGCAGCTAGTCATCACCACCCACCGCCAACTCTTGGGCTACTCTTTTACCAACGAAAAGTGGGATTGACCGTCACATTATAACGCCCCCACGGCTGGGAGGGCGAGCATGTTTTGGCGCGACTCGGGCGCGAACCCGCGACCCACAGATTACGAAGCGCACGCCTTAACACGCTAGGCCATGCCAGGCCCAGTTCATTGTGTAGGTTTATGTTTAGTAAAAAAAAAATTAATTAGATATTTTCATGTTACCGATGAAAATCCACGAATATTTTTTCATTTGTATAAAAATACTACGACAGTAATCACACAAACATTTGTATAAAAATACTACGACAGTAATCACACAAACATTTGTATAAAAAATACTACGACAGTAATCACACAAACATTTCAGAACATTTTCTTAATATATTTCTTTTAATTCCTATTAGCATCAGTTATTCTGATAAGAATACTTCCTAATAGCCGGCCTGGCATGGCCAGGTGGGCTAAGGCGTTCGACTTGTAGTCCGAGGGTCACAGGTTCGAATCCTTGTCGCACCAAACATGCTTGCCCTTTCAGCAGTGGGGGCGTTATAAAATGATGTTCAATTCCATTATTCGTTGGTAAAAGAGTAGCCCAAGAGTTGGCGTTGGGTGGTGATGACTAGCTGCCCTCCCTCTAGTCTTACACTGCTAAATTAGAGACGGCTAGCGCAGATAACCCTTGTGTAGCTTTGCGCGAAATTAAAAAAAACAAACAAACAATCGTAATAGCCAAAGCACACTTAGTGCTTTCTGAAAACTATGGTTCCTAAGACCCAAAGCGTACTTGGTGTATCAAATTTTTTTTTTCTATACTGAATTATAAAATTACATACTCAAGCAAATCAAAATCTTCACATTTCAAATCCATTTTGCTTTTCTGCTACTATAACCTTTTATTTTGTTCGAAAATATTCGATAGTTTGGTTTTCACAGTTCTGAGTTGTTGTCGAAAGCGTGTTTTTCAGTTGTGAGTTGTAATACCAAAGGATCCAGTTTCTTTATTAATAGTTTCGAAACTGAACTTGTCCTTCACTTCACTTTAATAGTTTAGCTGTTAGTTCTAATCGTTCAAGGCATTAGTTTTGTCGCGTGTGTATGTGCGTTTTTTTTTTTCCAATCAGTTCTGTGATTGTTTGGTCTGTACGTCTCTCTGTTACAAACTACATGCAACTGATTTTGTTGAAATTTTTCATATCATCTTACGCTATTTCATCATACTGAAACGTTATCTGATCCAGTAAAGAAAGCCTTCAGCTGTCCATTAACTTCTCCGGTTTCAGCTTTGTTAGCCATCTCAGTAAGATCTATCTTTTAAGACATGTTTTATTAAAATTTTTGACTTGAACTCCTTATCTCTCCTGTCCACATTCAGCATTACTTTTGCCCCTTTCGACCCCGGTGAGTGTTTTTATCAAAGTTATTTTTAACATATTTAATTATTCTGTTTATTTTTAGGAGTTTTTTTTTCTCTTTTAGATCTTTTCTTCAGGCCTCAATTGATTCCACTGGTATAACTGATTAACTTGAACAACTGGTTTGTTTTGTTTCATGGATCCTCACAAACTAAGTATATAAAAACATCACCGTTTCTGTAGAGAACTGCTCTATGGTATCTTTGAACAAAACTGGATCATTGTCTTTGTTTAAAAAGTTGCTATTAAGGAAACCGTTTGATGATTACATTTATTGTGTCTCAATTTGTTTGTTAAAAACCAGCTACAAAGAACAAATGTACATCGATCACAAATGATACGTAGCGGTTAACACACATTTGTGTTTAAATCTTTCTGTTCTCCTCCATTAAGGATACTGAAACAAAACCAAATCATTTTCTATTTCGCTTTCGCAGAATACTGAAATTATATCAAGAGGAGCTGTAAAAGCGTAGCATTTTTCTAAAACTAACCACTCTAGAACAGGTGGTTATTTCGATATTTATTCGATAAACATTCGGTATAGGTAGTAGAAATGCTTGACACCTTTGTGTTTCTTTCCATCTGTAAGTCTATGCAATGTTTCCCACTTTTTTTTATAAATATAGTTTTTTCTTCAGTAGTTTCTAACATGAAAAATAAACTTTTTCATAAATTCTTTTGAAGTTCAGCGCACTCATTAACATTTCTAATTAAACCTTGAGTATATATTTTTGTTTCCTTGTTGTTAAATTTTAAATTTTTGGAATAAATTCCTGTTCTGGTGGAAGTAGTTTTACTATAAAACTGGTTCTCATCTTTATTTAAATAGCTATATATTTGGTAGCTTGTATTACATATTAATTAACGTTTTAAATCACAAAACCCTAGTAAATACTTTATGATACAATATTTCTTCTACGGTTTGTTTGGATTGGCCACAACTTTATAACGCCCCCACGGCTGGAAGAACGAACATGTTTGATGTGACGGGGATTCGAAGCTGCGACCTTCAGATTATGAGTCGAGCACCTTAACCACCTGGCCACGAAAAACAAAAAATGATTAGGGCGCTCCATTGGTAATCTGAAGGCCGCAGGTTCGAATCCCCGTCACATCAAACATGTTCGCTCTACCAGCAGCGGGGGCACTGTAAAGTTACGGCCTCACCAACGAATAGTTGGTAAAACAGTTGACCAAGAGTTGGTGATGGGTGGTGATGATTAGCTGCTTTCCCCATAATCGTACACTGCTAAAAAAATGGATGACTAGAGCAGATATCCCTCGTGTAGATTTGAGCGAAATTCAGAAACAACCTTTTCTTTGTATTTAAGAGTGTAACAGAGAAAGACAACTTGTACGCGAGTCTTGCAGTTTTTAACAAGCAATATGATTACGATTTGTTGAATCCTTACGTTTGCATGCAGTATTCCTTTATACTGAAGGTTTGTGCTCATCATACAGTAGGTTGAAAAGTCATTTTTTTTTTTTTGCTATTCATCATATTATATATATATATATAATTTACCTAACTTCTGGAATAACAGCCACTTGCTATTGAAACTACTATCCGTTTTCATTTTTCTCCAGCTAATCAGGACCACCAAACGCCAATTCTGTACGAATAGTGCAATTTGACTACGACAATTATGACGCACTCAAGACCACATAGTGCTGACTGCATTTTTTCCAGAGAGGCCCGATATGGCCAGGTGGTTAAGGCACACGACTCCTAACCTGAGGTTCGCGAGTTCGAATCCCCGTCACACCATACATGCTCGCCCTTTCAGCCGTGGGGGCGTTATAATGTGACGGCCAATCCCACTATTCGTTGTTAAAAGAGTAGCCCAAGAGTTGGTGATGGGTGGTGATGACTAGCTGCCCTCCCTCTAGTCTTACATTGCTAAATTAGGGACGGCTAGCGCAGATAGCCCTCGTGTAGCTTTGCGAAAATTCAAACCAAACGATTTTTTTCGAGAAACAGGGCTCAAACTATGGGCCCTCAGATCCAGCGTTTGGCACGCTAATCACAAGACTAGTCAAGCCCACTAAAATATATGACGTATAAGTAAAAGATAAACCGTTTAAAGAAGATAAATTAAGGTCTGTAATATGATGCTTCAATAAAGAGAAAATCGGTGAATATTTTTTGTTGTTGTTTTGTTTAGCAAAATTTGTTGTTAAGCAAAAGCTATATACTGGATTATTTGTTTTGTGCCCACCGTTAATATCGAAATTCGACTTTTAGCGTAACCTACTTTCGGGAGACACCCGAAAGTAGGTTTAAGTCAAATTGATTAAGTAAGTTTAGTTAGCTACACAAGGGCTATCTGTGCCAGCCGTTCCTAAATTAGCAGCGTAAGACTAGAGGAAGGCAGCTAGTCAACACCACCCACCGCCAAATCTTGGGCTACTCTTTTAGCAACGAATAATGAGATTTACCGTCACATATAACGGATTAAGTAAGAGAAGGAAAACGTGAAAATAGTCCTTAATATCCCACCTCCCACCCTCCCCCATGAATGGATAGAAACAGATATGAAACAGTTCTAACACCTTCATTTTTCACAACACACCTACTTGTATGGTGTAACACTTACTCAAACAGAGATTCCTGCGTTCTCGTTTCTTCTTCTTCTTCAACGTGAGAGTTATCCTGTTTTATCTGCGAAACAGAAGCAGCCACACTGAGCTTTCATGTTGACTGGTGAGGTCTTCCCACGTGACTTACTGTTTACACTTGAGTGTTCTTTAACATTAATACCTCCCAAGCAATTAGAGGAACTTATTGTTTTCATCTCTTCCTTGGCTATTATTGATGTTCTCTCTAACATGCTGGTGTTGTGGTAACTTTGTGTATAGTAGAGACGCCGAACAGCACTGTATTTTAACCTAAAAAGTGCGTAGCCTTCTATCGAGGGACCACACTTTTCAAAACTAAAATGACATAAATACTGTATGTATAATAAATAAATTAGTAAAAGACATAATACAGTAATTCTCAGTAAAGCTAAACGACATAAAAACAAAAAAAAAGAAAACTCTGTGTGTGTGTGTGGTTACGTTTCTTTTGTTGTTGGTTTTCGTACTTTTAATGTGTAGTACAAAATGTGGAAACAGAAGTGATGAAAGATGTCACAGAGATAGAGCAGGTGCATCTGAGTAATAGAAGCAGGAGATTAGAAATCTTGGATGCGAAATCAGAATGGATTCAACTACCTAGTTTATCAGTTGAGTAACTGAAGCAGGAGATTAGAAATCTTGGATGCGAAATCAGAATGGATTCAACTACCTAGTTTATCAGTTGAGTAACTGAAGCAGGAGATTAGAAATCTTGGATGCGAAATCAGAATGGATTCAACTACCTAGTTTATCAGTTGAGTAACTGAAGCAGGAGATTAGAAATCTTGGATGCGAAATCAGAATGGATTCAACTACCTAGTTTATCAGTTGAGTAACTGAAGCAGGAGATTAGAAATCTTGGATGCGAAATCAGAATGGATTCAACTACCTAGTTTATCAGTCGAGTAACTGAAGCAGGAGATTATAAATCGTGGATGCAAAATCAGAATGGTATCAACCACCTAGTTAATCAGTTGAGTACCTGAAGCAGGAGATTAGAAATCGTGGATGCAAAATCAGAATGGATTCAACTACCTGGTTACTAAGTTCAGTGATAGAAGCAGGAGAGTGAAAATAATGGATGCCAAATCAGAATAATATTAACCACCTAGTTAATCAGCTGACTAACTGAAGCAGGATATTGGAAATCGTGGATGCAAAATCAGAATGGAATCAACTACCTGGTTAATCAGTTCAGTGACAGAAGCAGGAGAATGAGAATCCTGGATGCAAAATTATAATGGAACCTGTTTCACAATGGCAGTGACACCATTTATCATCAAAACTCTTTCAGTTGCCACTACGGTGTTGGGTTAAGAAGTACCAAACTCTCAAGATATTAGATTCTTTCAAACATGAATGCATAATCCATATAATCCACAAAATGTATTTTGAGATGGTTCTTTCTTGCAAACCATGGGTAATATGTAATTGCACAGAATCAATTTTTTCTATTTGCTTATATTTTGTTTTGTTTTTCGTGTGCAAATAAAACAAGGCAATATGATGATGGTGGATATGTTTAATGATGAACTTGAAGAGGAATTCAAATAATTAAAGTTGAGTTCTATCATCTCTATCCAATAAACTTGAGATCACCTTTATTGTTGCTATCTCCAACTCCACCTATTGTTTGTGTTGTATTTCTGAGAATGTAACTTATGAATAAAAGCTAACATTAAAGGATAAGCCTATTTATTACGTTGCGTCTAGACACTGCAGGAAGTATATTTCTAAGACACAAGAACCTCCAGATATACAGTGGAACCCCTCTAAGCGGCCACCCCTCAGATTCGGTCACGCCTTGAAAGTGGTCATTCAATCATAGTCCCTGAGTATGTACAGTGGACCCTCTTATCAGGCCAGTTTGTCTCAGTCCCGAAGGTGGCTACTTTAGAGGGGTTCCACTGTATATATAAAAAAAGATTAGGTACTTAATGTACTTAAAATCTAGTATTTGCATTCAAATAAGGCGAGAATACTGTAAAAGATTTATTTATCAGGATTTTCTGTGTGAACAATAGAGTGAAATACCGAAAGGTTCCATTTCAAGTTATTTCAGATCCGCGTCTTTTTTCTTTTGTTTTACTCAAAATCTGTATATCTACAATGGAGTGAGAACCAAAACCTTCCAACATAAGCTACATTCAAGTAGTACGTTTTCTTTATGACAGTGAAGCCCCAACATAACACTTTGTACCAAGTATTGCTATCTATTCTTCGTTATTTATAAACTTCAACACAACACTTTGTACCAAGTATTGCTATCTATTCTTCGTTATTTATAAACTTCAACACAACACTTTGTACCAAGTATTGCTATCTATTCTTCGTTATTTATAAACTTCAACACAACACTTTGTACCAAGTATTGCTATCTATTCTTCGTTATTTATAAACTTCAACACAACACTTTGTACCAAGTATTGCTATCTATTCTTCGTTATTTATAAACTTCAACACAACACTTTGTACCAAGTATTGCTATCTATTCTTCGTTATTTATAAACTTCAACACAACACTTTGTACCAAGTATTGCTATCTATTCTTCGTTATTTATAAACTTCAACACAACACTTTGTACCAAGTATTGCTATCTATTCTTCGTTATTTATAAACTTCAACACAACACTTTGTACCAAGTATTGCTATCTATTCTTCGTTATTTATAAACTTCAACACAACACTTTGTACCAAGTATTGCTATCTATTCTTCGTTATTTATAAACTTCAACACAACACTTTGTACCAAGTATTGCTATCTATCCTTCGTTGTTTATAAACTTCAACACAACACTTTGTACCAAGTATTGCTATCTATTCTTCGTTATTTATAAACTTCAACACAACACTTTGTACCAAGTATTGCTATCTATCCTTCGTTATTTATAAACTTCAACACAACACTTTGTACCAAGTATTGCTATCTATTCTTCGTTATTTATAGTGTGTGCTAACTTCAACACAACACTTTGTACCAAGTATTGCTATCTATTCTTCGTTATTTATAAACTTCAACACAGGCACTTTGTACCAAGTATTGCTATCTATTCTTCGTTATTTATAAACTTCAACACAACACTTTGTACCAAGTATTGCTATCTATTCTTCGTTATTTATAAACTTCAACACAACACTTTGTACCAAGTATTGCTATCTATTCTTCGTTATTTATAAACTTCAACACAACACTTTGTACCAAGTATTGCTATCTATTCTTCGTTATTTATAAACTTCAACACAACACTTTGTACCAAGTATTGCTATCTATTCTTCGTTATTTATAAACTTCAACACAACACTTTGTACCAAAGTATTGCTATCTATTCTTCGTTATTTATAAACTTCAACACAACACTTTGTACCAAGTATTGCTATCTATTCTTCGTTATTTATAAACTTCAACACAACACTTTGTACCAAGTATTGCTATCTATTCTTCGTTATTTATAAACTTCAACACAACACTTTGTACCAAGTATTGCTGTCTATTCTTCGTTATTTATAAACTTCAAAGACGTATATTTACATTGCGGGCGCAGGAATTTCAACTAATACCAGCAGGACGTCCCGATGATAAATAACTGCAAATGATTCTCAACTGAGTTTATCTAGGAAATTACGACTCTTATTAAAGTTTCAAAACTTACACACACAAGCAGATATTTAGAAAGCCGGATAGACAGAAACAATTCCTAGCTTTGCAATAACAGGCGTTCTAGTTTCAAAGAAGGAATATCTCTCCTGGGGTAAAGGTAATATATCTATATTTTTACACATTGAGATAATATATCATTCTAGTCCACATTATGATCTTTGGCCTTCCATCTTTGAAACATTTTAATTAAAAAAAATTGCAAAGTTTAGTTGCAGAGAAGGGTTTTGTCGTGTAAAACTCTTTAATCTCTATATTTGTTAAAAACATATTTCCGCGTGAAAAAACAAAACAAAATGGCTTAAAGTGCAAAATATGATGGTTTTCTTTAAGGTGACATTTTGAGCGTTTATTTTCGATCTATGATTGATTCTAAGCGCCCAAACATGCACATTTGTTCCCACTTTTGAATGATTGTTGTTGTTATTTTTGGTATTATGCACAAAGCTATCCAAAGAGCTATCTGTGCTCTACCCACCATGGGTAATGAAACCCGGTTTCTAGCAGTATAAATCTGCAGACTGTGCCATTGGGGGTATTTGTGAATGAAAGGTCTAAATTATATATTAACAATCACTAAAGTAAAAGGATAATTAAAAATTATAAATATAAAAAAAGAAAAAAATAGAAACAAGTTGAATTAAAATGCAAATATTATATTTTCAAGTCTGCAATTAGGAACTCTAAAAATAAAATATAAACAAACTTGGATCGAAATGTCTACAATATTTTCTCAAGCTACAAACCCCTATTTTAATTCCATGTTCACAGTACTTATAAACTTTTAATTACCTTGTTTAAGTTTTTTTAATGGCCGTCTGTGGTGAATAAATTGTAAGCTACGTATGTACATACACATTCAATTGAATGTTTCGTGTTTTTCACCAGTTTACTACTGCATCGGCATTTCCTCACCTAACCCTAATTTACTGAGGTTTTGTGCCTGAGATTTACTGTAAACACGCGTTTAACAAGCGTAAGGTACAAAGGTTTGTTTGTTTTGGAATTTCGCACAAAGCTACTCGAGGGCTATCTGTGCTAGCCGTCCCTAATTTAGCAGTGTAAGACTAGAGGAAGGCAGCTAGTCATCACCACCCACCGCCAACTCTTGGGCTACTCTTTTACCAACGAAAGTGGGATTGACCGTAACTTTATAACGCCCCACGGCTGGGAGGGCGAGCATGTTTGGCGCGACTCGGGCGCGAACCCGCGACCCTCAGATTACGAAGCGCACGCCTTAACGCGCTAGGCCATGCCAGGCCCGGGTACAAAGGAAGTCGCTCACAACAACATTGCATATAGACACGTAAACTAACTTGTAATGAAAAATAATTAACTTAGCATATAGGTCATGGAAATTCACAGCGTGTCATAGAGTACATCCGTCTAGATTTTGGTGAAAAAAACCAAGCCGATTTTGCTGTGAGCTTGTGAAACAAAAATACAAGTAATAATCATAAAATAATGCTATAATGCGCACTTATAATTTCAGCGACGTATAAAAATGAGTAAAATAAATCACTACTCAAAAAGTAGAGAAATCTACTATAGTAATCGTCTACTGTTAAGCACTCACTGAAACAGTTGCAGAAAATCACTTAAGAGACAAAGCACAACAGCGAACTCCAGAAATATTAAAGTTTCCAATTAATGCGCTATAAGTTGCACAAATTATTTTCCAATTAAGGATCATTAGTAAAATACTGGACATTTTCAATGGCAGAAAGTGAAGGACTTAGGACTCCCTTATGATATACTTAATGCATCATTCATTACTATTGTCCAGGTTTCAGTATTTTCCTGAAGCGGTTTGTAAAACTACAATTAATAGTAATAAAGCTGTAAGCCTGTTATAAATATTCACGTTGTTTACTTTACTAAAACGAAACGTTTCCAACTAAAATAACGGTGCTTAATTGGTTTCTATGTGCCTGAATGGCTTCGTGGAGCTTATGTTGGTAGTGAAGAAGAAAAAAAAAAATTAGTGTGTAGGAATCTCGACTTTCAAGAATCGTCTTAAAAATAGCCCTACACACTTCGCAAGAGTTTGCTTAGTAGCTGTTCATAGATTTTGGTGCAGTATACCAAGATGTTCCTGTTGCAGACTTCGGTACTTGAATGGAGAAACTAATACAATCTCCCATTCTGTTCTAAGAATCAATAGAATACTCCTATGACTTGCGAGGAGTTATTTTTTAGTAGGTTTACCTAAGATTGAATAAAATATTCACAGCTACTTTTTCTGTAAGCTTGTGAAATAAGAATGATATGATTAGTAATAAGATGTTTGTTTATTTAAAGTTAAGCACAAAGCAACACAATGTGCTATCTGTTGTCTAGCAGTAATAATACGATGTACAAATGGAATAATTTTGAAATTTCCTTAACAATAAGAAAATACTCTCCAGGTGGTTAAGGCACACGACTCGTAATCCGAAGGTCGCGGGTTCGAATTCCTGTCACACCAAATATGCTCGCACTTTCAGCCGTGGGGGCGTATACTGTTACGGTCAACCCCACTATTCGTTGGTAAAAGAGTAGCCCAAGAGCTGGCAATGGATGTTGATGACTAGCTGCCTTTCCTCTAATCTTACACTACAAAACTAGGGACGGTTAGCGCAGATAGCCCTCATGTAGTTTTGAGCGAAATTAAAAAACAAACAAACAGTTTTTGCACGAGTGTTCTATTACAATTTTTGTAAAATTCCCGAACAAACCCTGCTATGAACTCTTGTAGTTTATGATGTGTATAAAGGTGAATAAAATTTTAGTACATATGTATCATTCGGAAGATAAGGTAGTTATCATAATTAAATCCCACTAGCTATAGTTGTAAACCAGTGTCCACCTGCATGTTCTATGTGTGATCTTAATTATCGCTGACTCAGTACTCGTCTTAACTAGAGGTTATAACGGCAAAGTGAGACACTATCCCCCCTGTCCACACACACAAAGCTGTCAAATAACACAGCTAAAATATGTTTCAGGCATCATACACACATCTGGAAATAGGGAGGTAAATGTCCCACAGACTAAAGATTACGTGTCCAGCATGAGGCTTGTGTTAACATATACATACATTGTTTGTGCATGTCAAATATTCCATGACGATGAATGCTTTGTTTTTGCTGTTTATACAGTTGTCTAAAGACAGGTTTATAGTTAGTTGTTTTGGACAGATGCCTAGCAATACTAATCGCAGTTAACATTAATTATATTTAAAATTGTTTTGGTATATGTGTGTTACGTGTTCCTACGTGGTGACGGGAATAGTAGATGCTGTTAACTTGATACTTCATACATTACCAGAAAGCGATATTTCACAATAGTTAAAAACCATCTGACAAATGCAGACTCACGCCGCTAGAAACTGGGTTTCGATACCCGTGATGCGCAGATCACAGATAGCCTTGTGCTTAATTTCAAACACTCAATCAATCAAATTGACACTATATGCATGGTAACTACTTGTAAATGTTATATATGTAATAAATACATAATAATAATAACTAATAACTGCTAAATGTTGACTCGTGAGTGGCACGTGATGTTACACGAAATGTGTGTGTACGTGTGGCAAAACTTAACTGTTGTTATACAAATGGCAGTGCTGATACATCTGTAATAATTCCTTGTATATGAATGGGAAATGTTGGTACATGTGGGGTAACTTGTTATGGAAACGCTAGATACTGATTATATGAGATACTGTTTGTTATATGAATGAGAATGGGAAATATTGATACATACGCGATGTCGTTATGTAATAAATGTTGAAAGACGATTTGCTATTGCGTCGTCTTTGCTGTTATGTAAGTAAGTGGTAGACGTTGATATACGAATGGTAAATGTTGATACATGTGAAGTCAATAGAATTTATAAGGTGATCAACCAGTAGAGAAAGGGTAAGCCCAAACTTACCGATGGTGTTCACAATCGAGTTTTTAACCAATGTTTTTAGCCCCCCCCCCAGTGGCTCAGCGGTATGTCTGCGGACTTACAACGCTAAAAACCTGGTTTCGATACCCGTGGTGGGTAGTGCACAGATAGCCCATTGTGCAGCTTTGTGCTTAATTCAAAACAACAACCACCAATTGTTTAAAACTTTTTATGGGCCAATTTGGTTGTAAATTGGTGTATTTGCTGATTACTGAATCTGCAAAAAATGAACAAAACTACCACAACTATTACAAATAATCCCACTAATTACTGCTATGATCCTTTTCATACTTTAACACAGAAAACGAGTCGTACGATTACTATGTTTCAGTCAGTTCTTTGCACTGAGTGTTCTTTCAACAGTGATAATAAAAAACAAGCACAGTAGTTTGAGGGTTAAATGTAATGCAAGTAAACAAAGGGTTGAAGAAAACAAATTAATGAAGGGAGGGGCAACTGGAGAAAAAATTGAAATCGTTTCTATTACGTTATGACTTAACTGTACTAAGTCATGAAAATGGAGAAAGAAATCGTAGGTGGAAGCGCGGTACTCACCCGCTTCTCATGAATACGAGTGAAACTACCGTGTTTCTCCGAAAATAAGACAGGGCTTATATTAATTTTCACTCCAAAATATGACACTAGGGCTTATTTTCGGGGGATGTCTTATTTTGATATATTAAAAAAATTAAGTTACAAAGTAAAACTATTAAACTAACCATTTAAAATAAACTATTATTAAACTATTAAACTAACTGATTAATACTTAAACAAACTAATTAACTAACTATTAAACTAATTAATAAATTAATTTTTTTTATTTCTTTCCTCTTCCTGCCACTCTTTACGAGGGCTTATTTTAAGGGTAGGGCTTATATTAAAACTATCCCCAAAAATCACACAACGTCTTATTTTATGGGTAGGTCTTATTATCGGAGAAACACGGTAGTACCATATTCTCTTTCAAACACACGATTATACAGTAGTTAAGATCATAGAAATCTGATCTCCGTAATATGTTTTGAAAATGAAAGTATTTGTAGACATACTTGTCATAAAAATATTGGCTAGAACTGGCCAGTTTCGATGTTATATCCCTCTTTACAGAAGTTCCAACCACTGAAGCCTGCAAGATAGCCTTAGAACTCTATATCCGAGACCCTAACCCAACTATAGAAATTCCCAGTAACCAGTTAGCAACCCTCATAGAATTCACCACGATAAAGACAAACTTCACGTTCAACAACCCAAACTATATACAAACAAATGGCCTAAGCATGGGCAACCCAGTATCACCAATTCTAGCCAATATTTTTATGACACAAGTTGAACCTGAAGCAATAAACACAGCATTACATTAACACATTATGCATCTACTGGTATTGATATGATGACACGGTTGCGGGATTCAAATCTACAGAACACATACTTAATTTTTTCAACCACATTAACTCTATACATCCCAACATTAACTTCACATGTGAACAGGAAGAAAGAAATCAAATATCATTTCTTAACCTCAAAATTACAAGAACCGACACACAATTCAAAACAAAATCCACCGAAAAATCACCCTTACTGGACTATATACATTCCTTGGGACTCAGCACATGAAACAAAACAAAACTCAACATACTAAGAAACCAAATAAACAAAGCCATAAAACTATGCTCACTAGATAAAATTAACGATGAATTAGACAAAATAAAACAATACTTCATCAACATCAATAAGTTTCCTCCACAAACCGTAGAAAACATTATACGCACACACCTAGAAAGAAGAAAAAATCAACCAACTAAAGTAAACACAGCTCACGAATAAAAAAAACCACGAAACCATATACTGCTGTAAACTGTATATTCCTGACATCAGCAAACAAATAACCAACATTTGGCAAAATTAGTTGTAAAATATGACATTCCAGTTAATACCAAATTTATTCAAAAACAGGCACAAAACTGAGGGTCTATACTATGTAAAACTACACTGACAAACACCACACCAACATTATTTATAAAATACAATGTGATAACTGCCACGACTTCTATATTGGAGAGACAAGTAGAAAAAAAAAAACCAGATTCAAAGAACATAAAAGTCACCTTCACACGTTTTCGAACACTGCAAGTCAAATAAACACAACATAACCATAGAAAACACTCAAATACTAAATAAAGAAACAAACATAAACAAACGCAAAATTAAAGGAGCCTTACTTATACAACAACTTAAACCCAAAATAAACCAATATAAAGGAACGCCTTTATACCTACCTATATTAATATAATAAAATAAATAAAATTATATATTCAAACATCTAATACCGCCCTCTACATTTCGACACACAGTTACACAACCCCTTTCAAACATGTGGTCAGCTTCCGGTCAGTTACCTCTTTCTTTGTGAACCTGACGATGACCGAAGAAGGTCGAAACGTTGTTCGTTCTTCTATGTAAAATATTTTCTCAACCCAAACGAGCCGTTTTTGCATATAAATATTACAACTCCTATAAACGGAACAAAGATCAGTTTTGGAGAACAAACATTAAAACACTCATTGAGGGACCAAAGGAGATCTGATAAAGCGGAGGACTATTTGTTCTAAGTTATTACTCAATACCAGATAAAGGACTATAAAGCGCATAGCTATTCCTAATTTTGAAGTTACACACTACAGGGAAAGCAACACTCACTGCCAACTCTTTGACTATTCTTGCATGATCGAACAGTAGGATGTCAGGAGTAAGAATCAATGTTTCGCTTGACGGCATCTTTTTGATGCCACATTTGAAAGCGGGCGGCATATTAGAATAAGTGGCAACAGAGTGTAATATACCGTAATTTATATGGCCTATTAATATACATATAAATGTACAGATAATACTGATTATTGTGATCTTCAATGATTCACGTTTACTTCAAAAACATTTATTAGTATTTTAATTTCACTTTAAACATGTAATTGACTGCTAGTGTGCATCCCAGACACAGGTAAATAAACTGTTTTACGAACTTCTTAAGAACAGTTTGCTTAGGTCGTTATAATTAACTTCTAAAGAGAGACATTATGTTTTTCTACTGTTTCTTCCTCTTCCAAACTCTTTTTAGATCGATCGACTTTCCTTCATTTCTTGGCGGATTGACGTGAAACTTATTAGAGTTACATCTTAGTCAATACATCTTCACACATTTTCTGTCTTTTTTTAAAATTTGAGCTTCCTCAATGAGTTGATGGGATAAAATGTCAAACTAAAAAAAAAAATGTATATTTTGGGCTCCCGTGCGGTGATATTTACAGCAATCAAGGTCGAAACTGGCACAAATATAAATTTTCTTTTGCTTAGCAAATACATACAAAGAAATTGGATTTTCCCATTTTGAGTCTTTTTTTTGTGGGGAGACCAAAGTTCAGAGAACATAATTTGGGGATTTTGGTCAACTACTCAGTCGCAATTTGATCAATTTAGGTGGGATTTGGTACAAATAAACTATTCTAAGAACCTGCGCATTGACAAACCAAAATATTCGATTTGCCCATTTTTTCAGTAACTATAAGAGGATCAAGATGCCACAAAAAAAAGCACAATTTTATTTTTTTTATAATTATTCCGCCATATTCTGGACAATGTAGATAATATTTAGTATAGATTTAATATTTTAGAGGTCTCATAGGTATACAAACATACAATTTTAGTCATTTGAAGGTCAAAAGGTTAAGTAAATTAATCATTTTATGGGTTTTGATCAATTAATTAGACTTGTCTCGACCAATTCAGATGGGATTTGGTATAGAGATACGTTTATAAATCTCTAAAATAGAGATACAGACAATTCTGGGATTTTTATCTTTTGCTTAACTTTTCAGCGAGGAAAGTACAATTTGGGATTTTCGTGAATTATTCACGTGTACGTCAACCAGATTACATTAAATTTGGAATAAAGATACTTACTTGCACTTCCCAACGAGTGACATAGACAGGTTTAGATTATTCTGTTTTATTCACAATTTTTCTGGTGTCAAAACTGGACTGCGTGACGCAGACATATTTACAATCGCCCCGAAAACTGGCCACTTTAATTTTTACCCCACCTTTTTAACACAAATGGCATTTATGTTATTACGTTTAACTATTTCTCAAAATTCAAAATTAAAATTAACACACTCTGTTAAGAGCCTGGCACAGCCAGGTCGTTAAAGTGCGTCATTCACAATCTGGAGGTCGCAGGCTCGAATTCCTGTAACACCAAACATGCTTGCCCTTTCAGTCGTGCGGGCGTTATAACGTTACGTTCCATTCAACTATTTGTAAAAGAGTAGCCCAAGAGTTGGCGGTGGGTGGTGATGACTAGCTGCCTTCCTCTAGTCTTTCAATGTTAAATTAGACGGCTAGCGCGAAGAGCTATTGGGTAGCTTTACGCAAAATTCAAAATAAAACAAACAAAAAACTGTCAAACTATACGCAACGTGACCGAAACTCTGGATTATTGTGTGCTTTAGTATCAAAAATAAAATTTTACTGCTTCACATTTTACGTTATTTTACGAATAAGGAAAGTTTCAAAACACCGTTATTGTTGTTTCGCTGTATTTTTTTAGCATCAAGCAATGTTTTGATTTTTCTCGCGCTGGGAAAATTGTATACCGCACATGAGTAAAACGTGACAAACTGGTGCCTACCTCTACTTTTATGATTTTGCAAATATATATATATATATATATATAATCAACACAAATATCTAATAATTTCCACGGCGTTCTCTTAATTAATGCGCTTCCGTTTGCTTTTTTTTTTTTTTTTTTTCAGTGTATTTGATGTCCTAATCTTGATGGCTTAAATGTAAACCACTTTGAATAGACACTCGTGTTAATGCAGTATTCATTATAGATATACATATAACAGCTAAGAACACAATATGGCCGTAAACAAAGAGATGAAACATGCTGCGATGAACAAAATTTTAACAAAATATAACCATAAGCTATGAAGTTTTGAAAAAGTTATTTGTGGGATAATAGATTTATTTGTGTACAACGTTCCGTATCTAACACTGAGAGCACGTTTCAGTTTTGCACAAAAATAAATATATTGTTCCACACTTAACTGTTTCAAAGCTTCATACTGTTCATAATTAAGTAGACACCTCTTAAAAGGAAACTATCCGTAAGAATATTTTACACAGGCAGCAAAACGTTTGCAGCCACTGGCAAGATAAATCGGGCTATAAATTGCTCAAGACGAAAAGAAATCGTCGATTTTGCAAATAGGAAATCTGAATGCTGTATTTGACTGTCATTCTTATAGTGCACCAAAGGCATCAAAAGATTCAGAAAAAAAAAATACAACTGGTAATTTTCAATTCAACAATTAACAAAACCACTAATTACCAGCATACGATTTCGCATTTCTTCAAATGCAAAATATTTTTCTTAGGCCTAATCGCCTTAAATTTGAATAACATCCGTGCTTCATCTTAAACAGAGAAAACTACGTATGTCTGATGTTTAATAATACATGCTCAGATATAAATATATACGGCGTACATGTACATCATTAATCAGTATCAGCACTTGTGTTTATTGTAACACAACTTGAATAATTTATTTATGTTCGGTAGATAAGCTTGAAAGACGCCTTCAAACCTCAATACAGTGTTTCCAGCTTTGATGAAAAATTCCCATCACACAAGACACAAGAGTTATTTTAGCCAATCAGAAACTATAATTATAATTCACACAAGACAGGAAATACGTAACTTTAACTCGTAAATTTTATCGTACATTTTAATTCTCATTTCAAATAACTCAGAAGTAAAAATCGATGCATAACTTTTGTAAAGGCACAACAAATTGGGTGGGTAGCCACAGCTATTTAGAACCTTTCTATCGCTTTCTTTCTCAGTCAAGTCTCAGAAAGAAACCTACAGCTTACTGAAAGAAATTAAGAATCGATTTCTCAAGAAAGTAGTTCTGTAAACTACGACCATCCAACATCTATAGCACATTCTTGAACTTCACTTTTCTACTTTTTAATTTTCTGACCCGCTAGGTCTTTTGTCCCTGTGGAGTGAACACGTAAAAAAGTTATGGTCATTGGACTTTCGAAGGAGTATGTTGTTTTGAGATGAAACTTTGTATTGGATTACACACTCAAGAGAAAGTGTGACTACAGCACTGCACTTACTATACATAATTTAATATATGTGTTTGCATGCGTTTTGTATTGTAAAAAAGCGTTAAGTCTTGAATGAGATTAAAGTTTATCACCACTGAAGTCAATCTTTCTACTTTTATAAAATTTCTCTTTTAAAGGTTATTGTCTTTTTTTATTATTTTCTTTGCTATTTTAACCATCTAGTTAATAGATCAAATGAACATTACTTGCAAATCAATATACTATGATGTATATGAGAAAATGTTAAAACATTTTTATGTACTTTTCAGTCGTAATCCAAAGGTCATCACGAATACCGCCTGTGGCATCCAAATGCGTTGGGGATATCTTCATCTATCACACAAAATACAAAAAACCTGATGACAATTTTCTTTGAAGCTTTAGAAGTTTTTTTCACGTATAATTTTCTTTCTGTATACTTTGACTTATCTGTATTAAAATTACGATTTGAATTATAGATGTACATGCAAAGTCAGATGCATAAACAATTAATTGGACATTAAGAACCTATCAGTTATTCATATAATAATTATTCAGCGCATGCGTATAAAACTATTTTTTTCAATATAATACGTGTTCTCATATTAAACGTATTATAAAATCAAAATAAATAAGAACGTGTAATTTAACCTTTATCTGGTTATATTCGAGTAAAACATTATCCTTTAATAACACGTAACATTGATGTATGGTATAAAACTGGTATAATACCAGTACTTAGTTGTATTATTATAATACAACAAGGCTTAGACACAACTGGTTCTGGTTCGAGCAAGTAAGTAAAAGAAATCTATTTGCTAAAAACAATAATAGTTTTACAAAACATTTCATGAGTCATATAGGATATTAGAAGTATATCTCATGGTATATTAGAAGTATATCTCACAGGATATTAGGAGTATATCTTCTGAGAAACTAAACGACATGAAAAAGTTAACGACGTGCAGTGAAATGGTTTTGTCATCTTATAACTAACTCGTGTATATATCTATATCTATATATATATATTTATAGAGAATATAGTGGCACTCTACCTAAGCCCCTAGGTTATTATATTTTCGGGTAAAATAACGTCTTTGCTTTATCAATACGGTTACGGAAAGTACTTAGAACGCATTTTTTTTGAGTAAATTCTGTAATTTCTGCAACTTTTTTGTATTTTAGCTTAGCACACACACACAAGCATACGGTTGTGTTTTTAACTTACAAAGCATCTTCACTATATATATATATTATAAAACGTGATGATTATATAGAAACAATGTAAGGATGAATACACAAAACCGTACGAAGATCTCTACAGAAGTAGTCACGTCTTTCCAAGAAATATTTATATCTTCAACTAAATGCTGAATTCTTTCATTTGTATGAAGTTACGTTTCAGTTAAATCATTTAAACTGACTGTTGCTATTAAGTATTACAATGGCTAACTCCCATAAGCTTGTGACATTGACTTAGTGGTTACTTATGTAGTTGTCTTTGTAAGATCAAAATAACCAACACGACATTCAGCTGTTACATCACTTGCCGATTCTTTACTTTAGCGATGTTGTTTGGTAAAACTGAGAGTCTTAATAGATTTTGGAAATCTCGAAAGCCTCAGTTAGGTATTCGTAAAAGTATCTTAGATTGTTATGTTGACCAGTACATAATAAACGACGGCCATTTTTCCTGGCCAGTCCCTACATACTAAGCATTACGGTGCTATTTAACACAACACACTAATTTGGGAAAAATATTTCTGAATCTATTTCTTTCCACTAGGTTTTCTCCACTGAGATTATGCCGGTGTAGCATAGCCAACTGTAATTAGGTGCTAGCTCTATGTTAAATAATCGTTAGAATAGCCATATAATTCTGCG